>NC_134373.1:20347000-20499000 GCF_035582795.1 Mycteria americana
TTACAACAAACCTATTTTATGCCAAACATGGTACTACTTCTGTTTTCTCTACTAAATACCGTTGGTCTTTTTAAGCAATAAAACTACTCTTGCACTGATGTCAAGGAGAAGCAGGAAGGCGGATTTCACCACCTATCACTATTTCTCTACTGCTAAAGAAGTACAGCATTTCCTGTTACACTGTCAGAGTGCAGATCTGACTGCGTGACAATACACACAGAAATTTTTCTCAGGTTCACTGAAGTTCACGGCCTAGCATAACATTTCACATTAAGGAAACCAGAAATGTTAGAGTCTAACAGAGTAACATCCAGCAAGGACAGTTTCAAGAGGTATTATATTTCAAAATCCATATGGCAGATTTTATTCTGAACTTGCAAAGCTCAGGAGCTTGAGGGCTTTTTATGGAGACAAAAAGAAAATGAAAGTATGGCTACTTAGACTGTACATTAAATTAAATAAAATGATGCTTCTTTCTGACAACATTTGACTTTCAAGCTGAAGCTAACATTATTTTTCAATTAAGAATGTGTAAGAACTTAAAATTGCAAACTAGAATCAACTGTCTTACCAATGCATCCTGAATCTCATTTTCTGAAAAGCCACAGAAGGATTCATCATCAGAGGCTTCGTGAAAAATTTTTGCCAGTTCTTCTCTAATATCCGACCTAAACTTGCATTTCTATGAAGAATAAAATATCCTTTAACTGAAGTTGTACAGAAAATTATTCACAATTACAAGTGCAGTATAAGCAAATAGGTTTTTTAATAAAGAAAAAAACAGTTAAGGCATTTAACAAGGGGTTTCAGAACCGCAGTTGCAAATTATCAGGCATGTTAGGTTAGGTGACATTTCAAAGGCTAAAATAAATAGCTAATCTGTTTCTAACAATTACCACCTAGAAGCACAAGCGAAGAGTGAAAAGAAATTACAGCATATAGCATAGATTTATAACTACTATACAAAAACATAAGCAGAGCAAGCAGTTTTAATCGTGCACAAAACATTTACTAGCTTTACATTTTTGCAAGCTTCACTAGCACTGCACATTCAGTTTTATTTGTTCTTGTACTGTACTTACCGTGTTTGCAAAATTATCAGAACCAAAACTGTCACAACTGTCATCGGAGGATGAGGATGTTTCCATGGGAATCAGTTTCGTATTTCGGAATGCTGTGAAGTTTTTCCTTCCTGAACAACCTCGGCGCTGCAAAAGGACAATAGCAACACCATTAATAAGAGACCTACTGTAGCATACTAGCTTTTAAGAACATCCTTAAATTGAAGTTTAGTAAGTTTGAACATTTTAGGATGTTTAACAGTCTTGAATACAAGTCAGCAGAATTATCATCAGCTTTGAAATAATTCCCGAAGTTAGAAATGGGAATAGTTTATGTATAGATGAGTATATACGAGTTTTGTTCAGTATTTAGAAGCACTTCTTTTATGCAAACAGCCAAGTGGAAATATACACAAAAATCCTATCCTTCTCCACTCATTATAGACAATGCTGGAAAAAAGTACAAGCGCACAAATAGTACCTAGAAATCTGCTTTGATTTATTAATTACTTTTAGTTTGAGGCAAACACTAAATACACTGCAGCTG
The DNA here is from genome assembly GCF_035582795.1 of Mycteria americana. NCBI lineage: Eukaryota > Metazoa > Chordata > Aves > Ciconiiformes > Ciconiidae > Mycteria > Mycteria americana. The sequence continues at coordinate 20,348,609 of NC_134373.1, forward strand.
TTAAGGAAGGGACTAAGGATCACATCCACAGAAGAGAAAAGCTTTGAAACAACTGTTCTAGACACAACAGCTTGCTGTTTTGTTTTTATTTTATTACCAGGTTGAAATACCTTTTTTGATGGGCTTCAGGTTTTAATTTCCCAGGGAATGTTTCCACTGGCAGTGACCCATTTCACCTCCCCAGGGCGGCGGCGACCTGACGGCCAAGCCTGCTGCACCCACACTTGGATGCTGCCCAAGTCAAGCACTCTAACCGTTACCAGTTCGTAGGCCCAGCCGACTGGGCCAAATATTTTATAAATGTGGATTGAAGAGTAACTAGCCAGAGCAATTTAAAGACCTCCATCCTCTCCCCAGCACCGTTCAGCACACTGCTTTTCGCTGGAGCGGCACGGCAGCACTCCCGAGGCTTGCCCACGCTTCACAGTTTTGCTGGTGCTGACGAGGAGCAGAAAAGCTGCCCGGCCCGGCCGCGGCCCCAGACACAAAAGGGGCCGTTCCTGGCGTCGCCTGCCGCGGTTGAGGGAGCGCCCAGCCGGAGAAACTCTGCCGCGGCAGGCCGGGCTGCACCGGAGGGCCTCCAGCACGGGGCCGCCCAGCACTGCGAAGCTCAGGCCAGGAGACCGGCATCGCCATCGGCACGCAAATACGCCTCCCCCGCTCGGGCGCGGCCGCCGGCACGGCCCGCACGCCGGCCAGGGGCGCGGGCAGCTCTCCCCGCCTCCCGCTCCCGCTAAGACGGTGCCGCCCCCACACGCACACCGCGGGGCCGCCCGCCTCCGCGCCCCACAGCGACCCCCTCCGCCCCGCTCCCCCGAGACCGCGGGCTCCAGGCCCCCACAGCGGGGCCGCCCCCCCCGCCGGGAGGTGCCTTCCCCCCGCAGCAGGCCCCGCGCGCCACGGCCAACGGCCGCCCTCGCGCCCCCAGCCGTGGCAGCTGCGAGGCGGCAGGCAGAAGGCGGGGGGCGCCGGGAGGCTGGCGCCGGGCCGGCCGCCCCCCGCCACAGCCGCCCGCACCCCGCCGAGCGCGGCTCCGAAGCCGGGACCCCTACCCCAGCCAGGCGGGCGCGGGCACCGCCGAGCGCGGGGCACTCCAGCACCACGGCGGGGCAGGAGGCCCGGGGCTGCCGGTCCGCGTGGCGGGGCTGCCCCCACAGTGCCCTGCCCGACCCCACCAGCCTCCCCGCAGCCCGGCCTGCCCCGGCCGTGAGACCCCGCAGGGCCCCGGGAGAGCGCGGCCGCAAAGAGCCACAGCCCCCCCGCCGCCAGCAGCAGCAGCAGCAGCAGCAGCAGCGATCCGCAGCCGTGCCGCGAGCACGGCGGGCAGACCCCCGCCACGGGCAGCGCTCACCTGCGGGCGCGGCGGACCCATGCTGGCGGCGGCAGGGCGAGCACCGGGGAACTGAAGGTTCGCGCCAAAGCGGCTGGGACCGCGGGGGGCGGGGCCCGGCGGCGCCTTTCCCGCGTTGGCGCCCGCGTCCTGGCAGATGCAGCTGACACCCCCTCGGGATCGGGCACCCGGCGTGCCCGCCTCGCGCTCGCCCGCCCATCCCTGCTGAGGAGGTCGTTAGCTCTCTCGGGACGCCCCGGAGGGGCTGGTGCGGGGGCCCTATTTTATTTTTTTTCTATTCGCGGTCGGAGTTTGTGGAGCTGCAAGGGCCTGGCCCTGTGGCGCGAAAAGCTCCCGGTCGGAACGCCGCGGGACTCGCGTGCCAGAGGGGAGGGGCGCGCGCAGGGGCCAGGGCCGCCCCGTGCCGAGCCGCCCCCGCGGGATGAGGGGGCAGGGCCCCCGAGCGGCGGAGGCCACGTAGTCTCTCTAAGTATTTTTAGTTTTCTGTGTCAGACCTGGATGTGTTTCCACCGCTCTGAAGTAAAACCCCCAAACCTGCCAGTTTTCAGGGGCAGAGGGGGTTTCTCCACCAAAGAAAGGCGGGGCCCTGCGTCCCGGCTGCCCCCAGGGGTGGAGCAGCCTCTGCGTACCCCCTGGGCACCCTGCACCCCTCGGGGCCCTGCATTCAGCGGCACAGTAAAAGTGCACCTGATTAAAAAACCCACGCAGCGCACGCACGCTTTCCTGGGCTGCCCCGGTGAGTGAGGCCTTATCTGCCGGTGCTGCACGAGTGCGGCTCAGCCGTAGGAGTGGTGTCGTGGGTGACGCCCGTTGCCTCTGCTCCCTTGGGCATACAGCAGTGCAACAGGATTTTACAAAGAAGTTGGCTGCGTTGCTCTTTGCAAACTAATTATTACTTGAAGACACGCCAGAAGAACATAGATCATCAGTCGCTGTAAACCATTTTACGTAATGTTTGTAATATCGCATTAAATCAAATACAGCCGTTGAACGCAGCAAAATAACGGCTGCGCGACCAGTATTTGGCAGCAATAGTAACGGGAGAAGCCCTGAGGAAGCTGTATGGGATTTGCGGCCCCGGTGTTTGCTATAATCCTCCGTTTATCCTGTGGTTTGAGCGGGGCTCAATACCAGTGCAACTGTAGCTGCTCAGCATTTCCAGGTGCCTTCTCAACAGCAGGCGAGTCCCTGTTGCAACCGGTGCAAGGGAAGGAGGCCCCATGCACGTGCAGCCCGCACACGGAGCTGCGCCTGTGTAAAGCAAACCACGAATCTTCTCTAAGCCAAAGCCTGTAAATAGGCTACAGTACAATAGAGTACAAGAGCCCTCGCGGAGGTTTTCTATTTTCTGTGGGCATTATTCTTCCTGCGCGTGCTGCAATCTGTCATGTAAAAGAATCTCCATTTTAAATAAGCCCATAATTACATACTTACCTGCACCGCTGGCTTCTCAGTGCACACACAAAAGCGGGTGAACTAAACCCGGTTCTCTGGAGACTAGACCACACTCGATTCCTCTAAATCCACATTAGTGGAGGATTGTCACCCAGATGGTTTCCAACCAAGACAGCTCCGTTGGGAAGGGGGGATGTTTCTGGAATTTTGATGTAGCTTTACTTCCTTCAGAAAAAAAAAATCTACAAATACTAGTTTACTTACATGGAAGAAGAGATCCAGTTTCCCAACACTAACAGCCCTTAACATCTTGAATCATGATTATCAGGATTTTACTAGAAAAGTAGCCAACCTTCACAGCTTTTAAGAGCATCATATGAAATGTTATGGAGTACTGATGGGGCTAGCTGAATCCCTACTTCAGACTGCAGTTAATTTTCCATTTAATACTTAATGGAAACAGCATTCTTCAAACAACGTACGTAGTCAAATAGCTTTAAAATTAATAGGCCAGAGCAGGGACTTTGTGGGGAAACCAGACAGGACATTTTGTGAACTGTATTTTCAGCTTTTTTTTTTAACGTGAAAAATAATTAATTTATTGAAAATTGTGTATGTCAACTCAGCTATTTTACAGAGAATTAGGGAGAAGGGGGCAGGAAAGGGAGGAGAGAAATGGGAAGTATGTGAAGGGCAAGGGCTTCCCTTCCTACAGTACAGTGCAGGGTACCAGAAAATGAGTGTCTGTAACTCAGGAGATGGCTTTTGTGACCTGCGCCGCTGTCATTTCCCCTGTTTTCATCTTCATGCCCTTTGCACCCCTGTTCTACCCTGCAGGGCCCAGATGCCCTCGGTGGATGGGCAGAACAAACTTACCAACTGGCTTTACCATGACAGAAAAAGTTTCTTAATGTTTGTTGAGATGTATGCAGCACCACTGTCCTACATCCACCTACTTACAGTAGCTGAGGACATGCAAAGCTGAACCCAGGTGAGTATTGCATTTTCAGCCACACTTAACTCAAATTAGGCTAATGTGAGTGGAAGAAAACATCCCTGCCCGTTCGGTCCCCCAGTCCAGGTCCTGCATGGCCTGTCCAGTGCTACCAGCCTCTCTGTCTCCCCTGCTGCCCAGCTGCAGGGCGAGCTCACCCCTCAGGGCTCATGTCTGGAGTATTTTATCAGGTGTTTCCAAGAAAATAGTATTTTAAATTCTCATCTTTCTTTGAAATGAGTTGTCAGTACATGGTAGGCGGCCCTTGGAAGACCTGCTAAGGGAATCGGCTGAAATTACAGAGGGACGTGCAGTAGATTGAGCATGCAACGCTTTCTGCATCCATCTACGGGAATCACAGTTGTTTACGTATTAGGAGCTTCAAGCAGTAGCAAGAACATGGACCTGCAACAACAATAGCTCCATTGTCAGAAACAGCAAATGTGACCTTTGTTCCCCCAGGACGAAGGACAAGTGCTGTCCTGCACGTCATCCCGCAGATTTCGGCTGCGGCATTGCAACACAGCTTTTCTCTCCGGAGGCAGGACTCCTGCTGCCCCATCCCTGGCTCTCCTACACACTTCCTATCTTAACTATGGACAACACACTTTATGCTCTTGTTTCCCTCTTTTTTTTTTTTTTTTTTAAATTGGAGCAATACATTTCTACCTGCCTAAACCAGCATGTGGATACATTAATTAATGTTTGTGTGATGCTAGTAATTATTGTGATGGGACATGCACAGTGACACAGATTTATAGATGCAAGTATTTCAGTGGAAAGGGAGAGTTTGGATTCTGACTACCGCAGAGTACCTGTAGTACAATGCAATAACACGTATCTTAGCTCCATAGAAAAGAATAAGATTGCAGCCACTAATGACAGTAATTAAAAATTTCTGTAAGAGCTGTCCAATCACCTCTTCATCTGAGCAAATTATAGTGTGTTATTGAAACCGTTAGTGCAATAAAATGAAGCTAAAAACATTTTGCATTAAAATAATCAGACATTGATTTATGATGTAAATTGTAAATCGGTAACCTATAACACACACTAATTGTTTTTCTCTCTCTTGAAAGGTGTGTTTCTGTTAAAGATCTGATCAAGCATATGTATTTGTTCACATGTCACCCTCCAGTGGCTAACACTACTCTACAAGACATAATAAGGTGTATAATCAGGTAACCTGCTACTGATTGCAACCCAGAAAGGACACTTGTTCTTATACAGAAGCAGGAGGATGGCCACTTTTGGAGATTTAATTATAGTTAGACCTCTACATGTTTGCTAGACATTAATTTTTATGAAGTACTTTTTTACTGTAAATACTTCAACATTGTGCTCTGATAGGCAGAACCAGAATTTGTACAATAAATGTAAATTTAAATATTTAGCGTGTATAATCATTTTATACCCAAGACCAGCTGTACCAGCTCCACAAAATACCTCCACAATGCAATCAACATATTTTTCCTTTTTTCTTTCTCCAAGGAAAAATATATTTTCCCCTTTTAATTTAACAGGTTTGTATCTCCTTGTGCTTTGCTGTAAGTTCCTTATTAGTAAAGGCTGGGTGCAAATGCATCCTGCATGTTGAATTGAAGGTGATCATGTCTGATCCTATTCAATACTGTGTTTCTTTGACACAAACTGGTGAGACCATAAAAATGGAAAGAATAAGAGAAGGAAAACCAAAAGAATAAATACAGCCCAGGGAGGGAAAAAGTGCAGTTGATAAATGCCTCTAGGAACCTATGTTCATCAGCGTACTAAGAGAATGGCTGAAATGTGGTCAGTTTTGATAGAAATCTTAATGATTGTTCCAAGTATACGTCGTAGCAGATCATTCAGAGCCCAGAGCATTGTGATGCACATTATGGATTGTAATTATAATGCTCATTTGAGTATCCTGTAGCCATTCCACAAAATGCATAGCAAAAAATGTTGATCAAAAGTAGCTGTTGTTGATATGCAGTAGCCACTTTTAAAAGCTCAAGATCCCAGCCCTTTCACTCTTGGGCTTTGATTTATATTTCCCTTTGAAAACACAAAATAGATTAAGTCACATCATAAAGAAATTGCTTACAAAATGTTCTGCAAATGCATAGCTGTGGGAAACAGGAGGCTATCAGAAAATAATCAAAAATGCTTACTGCAATCTGTTTTTTGCCCTTTTATATAAGCTTTGCCACTGCCTCTTTGTGAATGTTGATTTGCATTGCCTCCACCAACTTTCAGTGAGATGCGCTTGCTGGGAGAGGATGGGAGTTGGGGGACAGGCGGTGGCTTAACCTTCTCCCCAGGAACCTCTCTTCTGGCAGCCTCCTCAGGAGGGAGGAAGGGGAGGACAGCTAGAAAGCCTTCCCTGGTGCTCACTACTGCCTGCCAGGGGGTCTGCAGGGCACACCTCAAGGTTTCAGGCCCTTCTTGTGTTTTTTCACAGCATAAGGGAAATGCCCTCTCTCTGCTGCAGGGAGCCCTCACCTTTCTTGCTAAGGCAGGAAAATAAGTGTGTCCATTGAGCCCAAGGTATGTTAAGCCACTTCATTCTACATAGCACAGTGTTCGTGTCTGTAGTCCGTCAGCACCTGCTATAACCGCCTCATGAAGTTTCTAGGAGGAAGCACCAACCCTGGGGGCAGGCAGGGGGCCAGGGCGGGAGTGGTGGGATGTGACTGGGGGGAGCATAGGTGGTGCTGGGGTGGGAGCTGCAGAGAGGGGCCGCATGCTTTACCCCCCGCTCTCAGCTACCCTGGGCTGCCACTGCCTCCCAGCGCTGTTCCTCTTTCTTCTGAGACGTTCATCTCAAATACCCTGTGTTTACACGTAACATGATCTTGGCGGACCCTTATTAGTGTTATTGCCGTAATAGACTTCTCCTCCATAACCTCTAACTTTTTGCAACAAACTGGCTTGAACTGCTAAGCTTTGGCACTTCATTAGATAAGAAAATTATGTAAAAACCCTTCTATCCTGGACACATGTACAGAAAATAATTCTGTCATATAATTTTCAGAGGTAGCACAGCTATTTGGTTCCATTTTAGTGATGTGAGATGTCAGGAGGTCTCTTGGTTTGGGGTTTTTCCACAATTACAAAAGCAACTGCCTGTCTTTCCCAGCCTAAAGTAATAATAATAATAATAATAATTAGGTCAAAGTGCATTCTCTAGCACAATCAAAAAAAATCAAGTGCTTATCTTTGATGCATGGTCCAGTATTCTTGGCAGCAAGTTTATAGAAAGTCTTAAAATACTTGCAGTTTGATCCTCAGCAGCATCAGCTGAGCTGGAGAGGAGGGCAGTGGTAAGAGGTGCCCCGGCTGGGGGCTGTTGCTCTGAGTGAGGAGGGAGGGGGGACACAGAGGGTTTGGGCAACTTCTGCTCCTTAAATCAGCTCAGCAAGTTGCCAGATCCTGGTCAGCTTATGGGCTTTGGGGTGTGGCAGGGAGGGTGGCATTGCTGGCAGACATAGCCAATTGCTAGAAAATAATCAGTGGGAGCAGGTTAGAAAGAGCAAAACTGCAGTAGCAAATATTTTCTTTAAAAAGTAAACAATGTCCAGAAACACCCATCCCCGTTTCACACCAATGCCAGCGAGAAAGCAGGTTCTCACAGGGCGTTAGCTCAGCTGTGGCAGTGCTGCGGGGAGGTGTGAATGGGCACTCTTCCCTCCAAGCTGAACAGGAACTGGGTTGGCTTTCTCTAGCATTTCAGGGAAGTAATCAACCAGCAGCAATGACACCCATGAACCCCAGCCCTGAAAACCACCATTCCTGGGAGCATGGCAGTGTTATGTCTGCTGGCATAGCATCACTGAGATCTGGGTGTAGATGGGGAGACAGAGGGGCCACTGGTGTCCCCCCTGCTACAGGCAGGTCTCAGCAGCATCAGCGCAGGATGACCAGGACCCACGGTCATCCCATCCCACCCAGTCAGTATGACCAGATCCTCCCCAGCACAGAGGTACAGTGCACCGTGGCGGCAGTTGGGCAGCCTGAATCCCTGGCAGCTGCGTTCCCCAGCAAAACGGGGTCGGACGGCCACCCCATCTCCCCTCTCTGACCATTGCTTCTGTTTATTTTCCTGACAAGCGCAGCACAGGCATAACGTTTCGGTATGTGTTTTGAAATCAATATGAGGCCAAAGCAACAACTAGAAATGTTGCAAGAGAGAGATTACAGCGCTGCCCAAATCAATCACTGAGCTGGGTAAAATTCCTGCCCAGGCCATAAAAAGCGACCTCTGCAGCTCTGCTGCCCCGGGACAGATTGATGGTCTACTCATGTCACAAAGGGTTAGGGTGAGGAACAGCCTGGGGTTGTTTATGATTTTGGGGCCCCTTGGACTGTTCAGTGGGCTGTCACCTCTGCGACAATCATCGTTCTGTGAATTTGCAAAGGCTCCATGGGAAAACGAAGGGCTTGTGTGAGGGGTTGAGCTGGGAGATGGGTTATTGTGCTGTTTCATCCTCTCCCTGCCCAGGCAGATGAGCAGCTACAAAAGCCCTCTGAGCAGCTCTGCCCCTTTCAGAAATGCCTTCAGCTCTGTCGAGCAAGGTGCACGTGGGCAGCCCTCTCGAGCCCCGGGTGCATGTGAACAAAAGCCGTCTGTGTTTGCAGGACTGGGCAGTGTTTTTGCTCCAGGGAGTCTCACATTCACATGCTGCCTGCTATGCTTAGGAGCAGAGTTCACAGGTGCTGGAACCACCAGCTAGTTTGCAGCACAGCAGCACACATGCCTCCGACCTGCAGGACACAGGGAACACGCGCTTTGAAAGTGCAGTTGCTTGGCCCCTTCCCCGTGAAGCACCGCGCCAGGCTGCTGGGCTGGCTGTTGGTCCCTCTGTGGAGCGGGTCCCCAGGACACTTGCCTTTTACGACCAGTCCCTCTGACAGTAGCGGCAGGTACCCCAGCACTGCTGGGAAATTTGTGTCCTTAGGAAGCCAATATCCACCAGGGTCAGACCCAGCTTTGGGACACCTTGCAGAGCTAAAGAAGAATGATTGCTAACCTCCATGTTAAGTGCCTGGTCTCCATTCTCCTGTTTTTCTTTTTTTTTTTTTTTTTTTAAAGACATCCTTAGGTATATGGGAAAGACAAAAAAAAAAGCTTAAGAAAATTGAACCACACATTTTGTTGGCAGAAAAAGAAAGAAGTCTCAGCATCATTTTTGCTCATGCCATGAGGACATCAGCTGCAGGGGGAAGCCTGTAAGGTTTCAGAAAGCCTGTAATGCTGAGGTTAACCTGCTCTTCCTGTCTGAGCTGAGCACTGCTTCCTCCCTCCCAACCCACCGGCTGGGTTAAGAACTAATGGCTGGAGAGAGACGCTGCTGTTCACCCTGAAACCTTTCTGCCAATGTCTGGCATCCAGGGGGAGCTAGGCAACTCTTGTGATTCCCACAAGATCCGGAGTAAAATGTTGCCGAACGAACAAACAGATTCTGTGCAAGCTCTGACAGTCAGTCTCACACTTTAATTTAAAAAAAAAAAAAGTATCTGATTTTTATAAACATTATCCCCATTGGATGCAAATACTCACTCACTTTGGACATCCAGTCCTGAATTTGCCTTCATGAGTTCTCTGCTATTTTTCATCATCCATTCCAGCAGCCATCCCAGAGCTGGCTTCTTATAATTCAGAGCATTTTAAACTGTGGAAAAGGAAAATCCAGGTACCTTTTGGGGATTAAGTAAACAGCAACATCAGTGTGTGGAGATATGAAGACCAAGAGAAAGGAGAGCCAGGAAAACAAGGGGCGGCTCTACAGCAGTGGTATTTTGTGCCACTTGTGGAGTCAGCCATGGAGGGAGGGCGTAGCACTGCCGAGGGTATGTGTATGGATGGAGGGCAGTGTGTCCAGCTCCTAGTGTGCAAATCTAGACATACTGGTACTTAAATATGATTGGCTTTAACAGACTTGTACGAAAATCCTAAGAAAACGCAGCATGGCTCCTTTCCAAAGAGCAGACATTTGCTGAGGTGTAGTTGCCCAAGACAATCTGATTTTCCACATTGCCGTGCATCATCTTCTAGCTGCGTGTTGGTAAAACATGGAAATAAATTGTTCGGCTTCGTAAAGTACTGGGGGGGGTGAAAACATAAGCATATTTTGACTTATAATGAATTATTACCAAGATAGGGATAGCACATTAAGAGTGATAAAAATGAGATGGAAAACTAGATCTTGCTGAGACTTCTTTTTTTTTTGACAAGTTCACTCACTGTTGCTTTAACCAGCAATGCCGGTGCAGCAAGAGGATTTCTAATCAGTCACTACTGCACGATGGTCTAATTTTAATAGGCGTGATCAATACCATCCGCTCCTCCTTTAAATGTTAATGAACACACTAATACAACAGATGTGGACAGACAGTACATTGCAGATTAAAATTAGGCACAGCATTAAATTGCTTACAAACAGCAGAGGAATCCCACTGGACATCTTGACAATCAGCCAGAGGCAGCTGATAAATCTTGAATTGCCACCACCAGCCCACAGCGTCTGCTGGGTAGGGCCTTGTTTTCAGGCTTGTACAACTACACTGCCATCCTCATCACCCTGGAAGAAACATGTTCTCTTCCAAACTCCTGCAGTTTCTTTCTAGGATTTGTGCAGGCCCAACCGTGAAACAAGATCTCGCTTCCTGAGATGCATATCCAAATTTTAGTAACGCAAGCACATTTCTAGCAAGTGCTCTCAGGTGTGGTTACTATTAGCTGGTATCCTCCAGCCCATTTTGGTCATGGCAAGAAATGTTAGGGAAGGATCCCCAACCTAGACAAAATGCCAGTCTCCTGCTAAGTTGTGACAGAGAAATATCCAGTGGTGGATTGTCCACATCCCCCAAATTAGTTGTCAGGTTCAGTAAACCAGGGCCAGAAGCTGGGTTGCTAGCTAGCTTTCAACCAGTTTGAAGCCACAAGAAAGTGGCAAGCTTTGTTATCACAGAGCTTCCTGTGCAGCCCCATTCACTTCCAGGTAAAGCTACTTACTATTTTTTCCGCTCTTAGCTGTTGTCAGAGGAAAAGGTGCTTAAATGACAGAGATCCAATTCCCGACACCTGGTATCAGTTGTGTCCTGCTCCATTGGTTTTGGTGGACCCTGTCCTGAATTCAGGAAATGTGAGTCCCAGTTCACTCTGGTAGGTACTGGGAAACCCACCACGGGGCTCAGCCCTCATTGGGGCTGGTGGGTTCAGAGGGAGGAGGGCTGCATGTACCCCCAGGAGTGGCCTTTGTGTGGAGCAGGGAATTTACATGTCCTTTTGAACGTCCAGTGACGGGGCTATGGTGATGGGCGTCATCGAGGAGGTGACGTGCCAACAGCTCCTCCAGCATTGCTCACAACTGCGTGCCAGCGAGCACCACTTGGCATGGATGGTACGTAGCACCTTGTTCAAAGGCATCTCTAATTTACAGTTTCTTGGCTTTCAGAGGGTACCATGCGTTGCTTTGGGTTCAGCTTCCTTTATCTGTTTCTCCCTTTTTTTTTCCCCTCTTGCATCGTGGGAAACCCTAACTTCCCCCCCCTCCCCTTTTTAATTGTGTGAAATCAACTTGGAGTGAAAAGGCCAAGAAGAAACTTTCTGACAACAAGTGAGTCTACAGCTGTGTCTTTGTTCTCGGTGGAGCTAAAGACCACATTAATCAGAAACTCTGCTGACCTTGTCTTTACTACCTGAAGACTGAAAGACAAAAGCAACACAGTCTGGCCACATTTAAAAATTCAATTAAAAAATGCCTGCTGCCCAGGCATAAACATTATCATAGGCTTCAGTGGGGTTAGAGGTACCTATGATAAAGGCAATGCCTTTTTCTCCCTCTATTTTTTCCTTTTTTCTCCAAAAGAGTAAAGCCTAGTTTTTGTTTCTCCTTCTGATTACGACAACTGTGTATGTGACAGAGTGTGCTCAGTGGTGGCGGGTAGCTGGTGTCGGAGCTTTTAGTAAAGAGCAAGGTGAGAAATTCCTGGGAGGGGATGGCAAGCTGGAAGTGGAGAAGTGAAGCTACTGGAGTGGACCTGAAGAAAAATCTCCCTGCATTCTTGTTTTTTCAGACTATGCTGGTCTGATAAAAATACTACCTCTTCCTATAGCCCTGGCAGAAGCAGACTGAACAAGGGGTGAGGAGACCCTGCTCAGAGCCAGGCTTGGTGTCTAGAGACATAAGTGAGGTGAGAGGAGATGTAGCAGCACAACTCCTTCCCTAATGATGAAACGGAGAGCCTTTCCTTATGGCACCCGGCTGTGCCTTACTGATTTTATTATTGAAATATTAAGCAAATCAGTGGATATCCAGTCAGCTGAGAATACGAGCAGCCAAAGGGAGGGGAGAAAATCAAATGAAATCCCTCGGCGCTGACCGCGACAGGAGGAGAGGCGGGCAGCTCTCCCCTTCCACTGACAGGCCCAGGCCGCGCCGGCCAGCGAGGGTGGTGGTGTCCTGGCTTCGGTGCAGCGAATTAAATAGGAGCAGGCGTATCTTCTCTAGGTTCAACGTTCAGTTAAATAAAGGGGCAAATTCCTCCCTCAGAACGTCCTCCGGCCCCGCCAGCTCCCCCTGGGCCTCTCCTTCCCCGGCTTGCCAGCAGTCTGCCTGTGGGGCTTCTTTGCATGCTGCACCTTTATCCACCCCCCCTCGCTGAGTCTGCTCTCCCCTTCGCCCCTCCTGGGCTCGCTCTCGCCCTGCGGAGGCATGCCCGGGATGGCCTTGGGCTGGGGGGGGCTGCGGGGGTACCTGTGGTGCTGGAAGGCTGGGGGGGCCGCTGACGAAGTCCTACAGGCTCTTCCTGAGTGCTGAGGGGGCACTGGGGAGCTGGTCCCGCTGCGCCGCCCGTCCGAGGAGCTGCGGGAGTTGTGTGAGGCATTTCTGCCTTTGCCGGCAGACCTGTCCCTCTCCGAAGGGGTGTCGGAGGCCGTGCTGGAGGTGCTGCTGCCTTTCGAGTTCAGGTGCAGATTCGAGAGGTTTCTCATCAAACCATGTGAGAGGGGAGAGGAGTTTCTTGAGTGGCTGATGGTCGTGAACTGGTAATTGACGGGACCGCGCGTCCTCCTCACGGCAGCGGCGTAGGAGTCCTGGCTGTGAAGGTAGGGCAGGTAGTGGGTGACGGTGGTTGGGCTGTGGGGGTGGCCGTGCTGGAGAGAAACGGCTTTCGCTATTTGGTGCATCCGCAGCGTCTGCATCCACTGGCTGTCGATGCCTGGAAATGGAAACAGAGTCAGCTTTCTGTGAATTGATGGAAAACCACTCTCTGGTTTACTGAAGGTGTGAGGTTAGGTACCAGTGTTTCTCTCGGAACAACCTCAGCATATCTCAAACCACCCTTTCCCTCCCAGCCTTGCAGCAAATAGTCCTAGGTTTGAGTATGTTCAACGTTATGGTTGAACATAATGTTGGACTTTTAAAATAGCAAGTGATGCAAATAATTCTGATGCCAGTGCAGATTATGGAGCTTAGACTAGAAGACACTTACTGAACCATCCATTTGGCAGTTCAGGTGGGTTCCCACTCCCAAGTGCTTCCCAGTGTTTTTAACCCAACTTGGTTTTAAACATTTCCTGTGATGCTCTTGGCAGCCTCGGCCAATTTCTCCACAGCTTTCATTGCAAAAGAGCCTGGAGACCTCCAGAGCAGGCATGGAGCGGGCACTCCAAGGTGCCGGCACCGCTGCAGCATCACCTTCCACCTGCGTCTCTCCCAGCCGGCACGGTAACGCCGAGCGCAGAGACGGAGGCGGTGCAGACCCCAGTGCAAATCCCTGCTGTGGCAGCCAGACTCACCTCCTCTCGCTCCATTTCTTCTTCAAACTGCTACGCACCACAACAACCAGAGCCACTTCAGTTGGTATTATTACTACAAATTCAGAAGTCAATCCACTTTGTATGCTCCAGATACTGTCTAAGCCCCAGCTACACTGCTCCATCCGGCTTCACGCAGAAAATCAACTCTGTATGTGGAAAAGCCAGTGAGGTAGCAGGCTTCAGCCAGGATAGCTCAGACAGTGCTTAACTGTGAGCGACTCAGGGTATTACAGTTCCCTCACACCTACTGTCACAGCCCCGGGGTCGTAACAAAAGTTGTAGCTCCCAGAGATCAGACTGAAGTGCTTTTGAAAGTCAGTCCTGTGGTTTGCATGAAAGCCTATAGCAAATACAATAGTTGTAAATTTTCCATTTGAACTGTGAGGGCTGCCTGGTTTGCTACTTTACGGGTAGAGCAGAGACTAGGAATTCCTCTTATCCGAGGCCACAGCTCTGGCCAAAAACCCATGGGGAGCAGCTTAAATAATTTTGCTCTAGAGAGATTTGAATGATTTGTCCTTAAAGATTGCTAATATCATTCCAACAGGAAAGCATAACCCTGCCAGCTTGAAGCAGCATAAATCTGACCAAAATGTTATTGTCTTCAACAGAGGACCCCAGCTCCTCTCACGCCTTTTTCTGGTTTTCCAGGGCAAGATTCCCTATGCTGTGGGCCCTCTGCTTCTCGCTGCAATGCTGCATCAGCCATGGGGAGTTTTGTGGGAGCTGGGTAGTTGCTCTGTCCTCGTTAGTATGGTCTCTTCCATTCCTGCTTTCCCCAGACTTTGTTTGAATCCCAAGAGATTTAAATAACTTCAACTTAATGACAAATACGTCAGAAGGAAACTGTCTTTCCTGTCAAAGTGCGAGTGTGACACCGCCACAGCAGATAGCTCCAGCTGCACTGAGAGATGAACCTTCTTTCACAGAAAGACAGATGGGAATTGCCTTCTCTGCTTCTTAACCTCCTTGAAAGTCATGGTTTCAAAAGAAACACACATGCTGAAACGTACTTGCTAGACACCATCTCCTCTACCATTCCCCCGTGCCCTCCTACCAAGGCTGTGGATGTAAAACAGACCTGATAAACCTGGAAGCAGCAGGCTCAGGACTTGAGTTTGGGTCTTCATTTGTCATCAACTCTCAGGTGGCCACCACATGCCCTGTGGGACCAGTGCCAAAGCTGTCCTGAATGAGGGGCTCCCTTCAGCGCCTTCAGGCTGTTCAGTTCCTGCTCCTTACGGCCAGTTGCGGTTGCCAGCCCAGGGACCAGCTGCCCAGCAGGGACCTCCCAGTGTGCCCTGTGGGGCTGCCTCTCACCTCTCGTGGGCTGGGGGGCTTCTCCCTCATATGGTCTCTGAGCCACCAACTCTGTACACTGAATTAAATGCTCTATGTGGCAGCCCACAGAGCTAGTACCTTCACTGCTGGTTATTTTAGCCTCTTAGACAGGTATTGCTCTTACCTTTGTGCTTGGATTTGGTGGTGTTTTAAACCTGGGGTAGGTGGTCTGGTAAAAAAGACAGACCAGAAGGTTTGCTAGAGCTGAGGCACGGCATTCACGCTGGCTGGTAACCCACCTCCTCTGAACTGTTGCTATTCACTTGGGTGCTGACAATACATTAGCGCCTTCATGTAACTCCTCCATGTGCCAAAGGGACAGGCAAGCTCTCCCACCGCTCACCGCAAAAAAATGAAAGCAGCTCGGCTTACTGCAGCAGAGCCAACCTGTGAAGATACACCACCATACTTTGGTATGGCTGTATGGCTCATCACCCTGAAACCAGGGTAACCTCGATCAGCAGAGCTAATCTGCAGTGAAGATGTATCTTTTAGGACACCTAGGTCCCATCTGCATTACAAAACACAGTTGTGTTGCAAATAGATCACAATTGCTTAGGAATAAGAGCACCCATTTTAGATGTGTCTGTAGTCTAAGCCCAGCACCTCTCAAGTCATGAGGCCATTATTCTACATTTGGCAGTAGTGTACATAATTGGAGAAGTTCACCCTCTGCTGACTGGTATCTTGTTCCAGCTCCTGTGCTGCCCCTCAGCTGTCCCAAACATTTCTGCAGCCCTACTGTGAACTCAATCAGAAAACCAGCTTTGGCTAACAAACACCTTTACAAAAAGAACAGCAGATCTTAAAGGCAGAACTGTGCTAGAGTCGACTGAGTTGAGTTTGACTATGTCAGCAGCATACTTTAGTTAGGAAATGAAGACTGCAGTGTAGAGCCCACTGTATTATTAAATGTATCTCATTGAACAAGTCAAGCCCCAGAAGCAATAACAAACACTATTCCAGAAGTCAGATAATGATGAGCCAGGGCTGGCTCAAATGGGCAGGCTGAAGAAAAAGCAGGGGCAGGAAGAAGAGTGCAGTGGGTAGTGGCTTTTGGTCAGATTTATGCTGCTTCAAGCTGGCAGGGTTATGCTTTCCTGTTGGAATGATATTAGCAATGGGCAGGAAGAAGAGTGCAGTGGGAAGATTTCCACTCTTCCTCACAGCAGAGCGGGATGTCAAGGAGCACCTATGGGGTCTGCCAGGCTGGCAGCATGCACCTGTCAAAACAGCGTATCACCCACAGGGGACTTTTTGCCACCCCATGTGCAGCTTCTGAGGCTACAACCTTGGTATGTGTGTGTCCCCTGCAAGAGCGCTGGCCGGAGCAAGAGCAATCTGCACCCACACAGGTCTTCCAGGAGGTGCCCTGTATCCAAGCACAACATCTGTGCAAAGGTGCCTGTGGGCTGGGTGGCCAAGAGCAGAAGGAAACAGCTGCTGAAGCACTCCTGCTGAGTTTGGGTTGCAGGGAGAGAAAGCCAGGATAAAAGCTGCTGAAAGCACTGGCTCCCAAAATCCTTAAAACAGCTGTGGAAAACTCCATTATTCCCAACAGATAGAGGGTAGGGGTGTGTGAGATTGTCTCCTTTCCCAGCAGATGCCTTCCCGACATCCTGGTTGAGAAACACATCTTCACCCCAGGCCCTGCACACTTTGTGTGGGCGCTATAATTCCAAATCCTTTTGCTACGCCAATACACTTGGCTCCACAAAGCTGTGCACTCTCTTGTCTTGGTGAAGAGGGGTGGATTTGGAGGAGAAGGGCAGATTTGCCAGCTGATCCCCTGGTCCAGTGTCCACAAGCAGACTTTGGAGAAGAGCAGGCCTGCCATCAAGGAAAGGCTACCGTGGATGTGTACACATATGCCAACAGAGAGGGGAAGAAGCCTGGACCATAGGCAGAAACACCTCTCCCAATGACCTTCTACCCTGGAGGGGATCGAAAGGTTGACCCAAAGCCAACCCATGGAAGGGGTTGAAAAAGTGTCAGGATTTAAGGCTGTTTAATACTGGAAGATGTGAAGCATTCAGGGTTTTGGAGCAGAGGGATCTGAGCTCTATGTCTGCTGTTGATGTGCAACTGCAAGTGACTACAGTAGATGAAAGATTTGTAGCTAATTGCCGTGGCCTGCTTCCAGCATGCTTCCTATAGGAGCATACAGGTCATCCCCCATAAATCACATTGTGATATAAAACATGTTACTACCCAAAGTTTAGCCTTTAAGCTAAGTCAGATATGCCAGGATGCTCCTGCATGCATCTACGAAGACATCCCAGGGACCACAATGCCAGCTGACACTGCAAGATGTGCTCTGTTGTTGGAACAGAATAATGGCATTGACTTTTTGCTGTTCTCCCCATATACGCCTTGCCCATGTCAGCAATTAAGTTTGCATGTACTGACTTACTTGAGTCGGATCTGCTCCGTGAATTCCCCTCCGAGTTGGGGAGCGAGGTCTGTATCATGAGCTGTACTGTCTCGACCTCATCCTGCGCTTTCACCTTGCTCCAGCAGATAGCTTGGATGTGCCTGGTGGTTTTAGGAGCTCTAACATCACTCTGCTCAGGAAGGACACAACACGCATGAGGACACAATGCACACGGGGACAAAACAACACACAACCCGCTAAGCTCTCCTACGAGGGAACTTCAACTAGTGCCTGGGTGGCAGCAGCGTTTTCAATATAGAGTCTGTTTTGCAAAACCACTTAGCCAGTTCTCAAGTATTTTTAGACTCTAGATAATTTTGGCTGGTATTCTGTGATTATGCTAAAAATGTGGTAGTGAATAACTGTTTCAATTCATGTACCATGTGGAGGAAAGATCGAAGGCCTTCCTTTACAAACACAAAAATGTATTTTACTAGTTATATTAATGTGAATGTCAAATGGGCAGTGCTTTCTGCTAAAAGAGGTAGGACTAAGCAGGTATTTTTGCAGGGGGACCCTCCACAAAACTTTCCTTTAGTATCAAGCTCTTCAATTTGCTGTTAAGGGCCTATGGCTCCTGTGAGAAACTTCAGGCTGAAAGAAAAGTACTGTTGTTCACTTCTGAGACAGGCAAGCAAGGTCCAGGATTTCCCTGTCTCTCTGTCACTGCTGGAATCCTTGCTCAGGACAGAGCTGGAATCTCAATTATTAGCCTCCTTGTGATGCACAGCGCTGGTCTTTATAAAAACACTTTTGTAAGTAGCTGCAAACTCTTTTTACAAAGGCTAATTTTTATCACATTAAATTGTCTTCCAGGTTTTATTTTATCTTATTTTACTCTTGACTTCTCATTTTCTTTCTTCTCCTGTTGCTTCTCTGCTGTCCTAATTAGCACTTCATTGAAAAGGAAAAAACAGTCTCTTCAAGTAATGCAAACAACACTGACCATTACACTTCAAGAAAAAGGAGTTTTCGTCCTTGAGAAAAAGAGCTGTCCCAGGCAGCAGTCTGAGGACATAGTCTCTGTAAACCTCATTCAGCTTTTGCTCTGAACTTTAGATTTTACAATTAATTACAGGCTGCTGAACTTGATTATAGGATATAACAAAGCCAGAGGATGCTATTTCCACACCTCCCATGTAGATTTTATCTTGGATAAACAATTTTTTTATTTGTTTCTTAGAGCTTACCTCATACGTAACAACACATTCTACAGACTGGTGTTCTTCTATCCCCACAATCCACTTCTCCATTACAAACGGCGGCTGAAAAAAACATGGTGGGAGTTTTATAAGGTGCTCTCCATCTCCTGACTTGTTTCTGAAACACCCCAAAGATATTTTCAACATTTGCCTTTTTTCATCCGTTCCCATATTGTTAACATCAATACTTTTCTTAAAATCTATGAGACAAAGCAATATATTTCAGAATTATTTACTTCCTTGTTTACAAAATGAAACTGAGAAGAGATTTCTATAAATAACAGACAGTAGGTAAGACAACATCGACTGTTTTCATGGGGGCATAAACCTTTTTCATTTTTGTGCATGTACAGTTTTTTTTTCTCATAGACTTACAGAGGCCAGCAAGAACAAATATCTAGAGATTCTCAGAGATATTCCCTGACAGATATAAAAATGTTGAAGTATGTGAAAAGTTAATGTTATTGTATCTAGTTATTAGTTTATTTAACTTTAAGCCTTTTTCTTTTAAGGAAAAAATTAAAATGTCCAAGATGAAAATTAAACAGAAGACTATTTTGCAATAATAATAATAATAATAATAATAATAATAATAATAATAATAATAATAATAATAATAATATAATCACAAGTGTTGTTCCAGAAAACACTAACTATAAAAATAGTATTAGCGTGAATTAAATATGAGAGTCCTTTTTGGCAAATACTCATATTTTCACATTTTCCTTAAAATTCTGACTGTTGAGAATCTGATTTTCAGTTTTTCCTTTAGAAAAAATAACCAAAGGTCCCCCCCAAATTTTGCCAAAAATATTCACAGTTAAAAGCATTCAGGAGTTTGGGGGTTTTTATCAGTGCACATTAGAGCAACATTCTAATTGGCAATCAAGCTGTATATTTCTTCATTTAGAAATGTATTTTATTAGCTATTATCAAGTGGAGCATATTCATAAAAACAAATGATTAAAATAACAGCAAACAGAATGCCCTCTGCATTAGCGAAGCTTCTGTTGCTTACGGTAAAAGCAGCCTAAATGCTGGCTGGTAAATATTTACAGGCAGGTTCTGAAATAAGGTAAAATGCCCAGTGACACTGAATTGCAGATGTTCAGTGCTGTACTGTCTGTTGATGGGTTTCAGTCTTTGCAACCCATCGTTGCATGAAAGAGGGAGTTTTAGAACCATGTAAAAGTTCTAAAGCCATGTCAAAAAAAAAAAAAAAGAAAGAAAGAGAAAAAAAAAAACCCAGACAAATCACATGAAGTTTCAAACTGGAACATTTAAATCACTTTCTTCTCTTGAAAAGGAAAGTAATTTTTTGAACATTCTTTTCTTTAAAAGGGGTAATAAATTCAGAGGATATAACATGGAATTAAAACAAGAAAATATAAATTAGTTCCTTCTCTTATTTTTCTATTGTTAACATTATTGTCAGCTTGAAAGAGAACCAAAATACCTAACTCCTATTATGATACAAACCTGTTTAAAATGTGCATTTTATTTAAAAGCTGTCAAGAGATTGAGCTTCCGCAAGCACAAAAGTCGACTGCTGTGGTATTTTAATGTCTTTGTTTGAGATCTGTGAATTCGTGAAAGCTTTAAGGCTGTAAATACCTTTGTCATCTTTAAAATCTCTACATCAGGTAGGTTAGTGTTGAATGTCACATCTTTTATGTAGGTTATTGCAATTTCATCCCCGTCCATCTCCATGTACATTTTCCATTTACAATCCTATGAATAATAAAAAAAGAATGCTGGATTGTTAGAATACAAATAAAAAAAACCCAAAATGAAACAAAACCAAAAGCCAAAACAACCCAAAACCTAATCCTCAATATATGGGGGACAAAAATAACCCAATGAGAAAGATAAGGAACATAGACATATTTTAGGATATGCACGTTTTCCACTAAAAGTGTTGATAATGGAAAACCCTCGGGTTCTCTTGTTTGCGCTCCTCTTAGCTCACCCTTAGGTACAGTCGCCACGTTGACATGTCTGGATGTCTTCAGAGGTGTGGATCCCCTGAAGGGCCCTAGGAGGACGGTGACTTCACCTGGATGGACAGCCTGTTCGAGCGGGCAGTGCGGGAGCTCTGCACACCCGCGTGGCGGTGGAGGCACAGGGCAGCGGTGGGAGCTGTCACTTGGGGTCACAGCCAGTGCTCGCAGCCAGCCCCAAGGATAATCTTCCCAGTGAACCCGGGAACAAATTACCAGAGGGTCTGTGAAACCCCGTTGAGACAGTCGCTCAAATAATGGGCAAGAGGATGAGCTGGTTATTACAGCTCAATTATTTCAGATACTGGGCACCCAGCGAGGCGCTCAGCATCCTCAACTTCCGCTCACCTCCAAGTGCACTATTAATTATAAGCAAGCTCAACTTAGAAAATAATCATAGTGAGTCTAATAAACCAAAGCAATGAAAAGTATCCTTAAATAATCCCATGAGCTGAACACGGGGCCAACATCCAACACTTTGCACAGAAGCTGACGGCTCTGGCAGCATCCTGCAGGACATCCTGCACGGGCTGAGTGCTGGGACCAGCGTTCATGCCTGTGGCCAGGGAAGCTCCCGCTGGGGACCAGGGACTCTCTGTCCATGGTGCAAACCAGCCAACATTTGCTGGTGTGACCTGGCAGGTGCTTTGGGGATTAGATACTGTCCGGTGCACTAAGCTCCTCCAAAAATCAGTCCCCTGTGGGACAACAAGGCTGCAGTGAAGCAGAGCGTCTCCGTCTCTGTGCAGGCAGGAGGGGATCTGCCCTTCACAGAGACAGGAGCTCCTCCAGACATGCCAGGGGTTCAGAAGGGTCTGTGTCCGCCGCACGCCAGCGGCTGGGCAGGCGCGGTCTCGGCGTTTGTGGGAGGCAGTCTTCTCCTCAGTTCTGCTCAGAAAATGCAAAAACTTTCAATGGGGACACAGATGGCCGCTTAGGGCCAAGGGCTTGCGTAAGCAGTTATTTGCACACACAAATGTACAGCAGCCTAAAAAGTATCTGTTCGCACATGCGATTATCTGCTAGTGTTTGCACGTGCATCTCTCATAAATGTAACGTAGGAGCTCAGCCCTCAGAAGTCTCAAAGCTTTCAATCAGGCATTGAATTGGCAATTCCAAGATAAAAGAAAACTGGAGTATAATCATTTCCGAACCGCAACAACAAATTATGCTTATGAAAGCATTTGGCCCTGTGTGTCCATCTGTCCCCATTGAAAGCTTCCGCATTTTACGAGCAGAGTGGACGTGCGAATTGGTTTTTGCATCGCCCTGGTGCGAGTCTGAGCGATGGGAACCACGGTCCAGCGGTCAGGGCACCAAACTGAGACTCGGAGGTGCCGACTTCAGTTTCCAGTTCTGCCATCAGCTTCCTGTGCGACCTGATAAGGTGACAAAGGTGCCCTGTGCCTCCATTTCCTAATTGTGGACTGTATCTCTTTGCATATCCTTCTTCTGTCCTGCTTTTTTGGGTTGTGAGCTAACCCAGGGTTACGCCTGTCTCTCCCAGGTAGGTACAGCATGACGCACCAGCCCTGACGTTGGCTGAGGACCGTACGTGCTATGTAACTGAACAGCAACAGCGAAGCAAGTTGTCTTTGACTCCTCCTCGCCTCTCACACTGTGCCCCTCTCCCTGCCCACACCGTCCTTGTTGCCAGACCTTTTTGCAGGACTTCCTAAGTTCATGCTACCTGGATTCCCTATTGCAGTTCGAACCCGAGGTTAGAGACAAGATGCTTGATGACATTTATAAGTTTTACAAAAACACCCGAGCCAAGGAAAGAACAAAACATTGACGTAAAATACTATCATTCAGTTAATTCAGCACATCTCCTGCCGTGAGACCAGTGCCAAGCACCCAAGAGCCAGAGCCGCACCTGGTGCCAGGGCTCCTGTGCCTTCACGACTCAGGGTTTTGTGCCGTTCACTCACATCTCCCTACAGACCAGATCTGAAAAACGTGAGCTCGTTTTAATAAACAACATAAATCAAACGACCATCTCTAAAGAAAAGGCTGACAAGCTGCGTAAATCCCAGGTCTGGCAGGCAGCAGGCACCTGCCAGCGCCCGGCCCCTCGCCGGATCTGCCGCGCACGCAGGAGCCCTCTCCGGGCGGTAACAAATCAGGCTGCCCCACGCAGCCGTGGATGCACGAGCCCTGCACAAACGCCGCCTTCCCCGGCTCCGAACTGCAGCTTCAGAGAAAGAAATACACTCTCCCGTCCTTCAAATCCAGCCCCCAAAACCTCCGGTCCTTCTTGGAGTCCTCTCCAGCCACACCGCGCAGATACCAAAAGGGCAAATTACCACACTAAGCATACCCTCTCTGGTCACTCAAAAACACACACCTCGTTTTATTTGAAAAGGTTTTCATTTTGTGCTATTGTAAAATCATCAGTGGAAAGGGGAAAGAGAGAGAGAGAGGCAGGCAGGGAAATAGAGGAGAGAAAGGGAAGGAGAGGCTGGGAGAAAAAGAGAAAAGATAGAAAAGACAGAGAGAAGGAAGGAAGGAAGGAAAAGGAAGGAGAGAAGACAGCAGCTAGGTGACTTTTCAATCAAGGCACCGGGGAAGGAAATATCTAAGATAAGTAGGTGGCTACTTGTCTTACAAACTTGGTAACCATTTCGTTCAACCACACAGTAAATAATGTGAGATTTGTGTGCTGCAGAAAGGGACATATTTCCCTGTTTTCCAATCAAGTTCTAGGTTCTTATTTAGCAATGAATAGGAGAGAGACGCTCAACCACTTAAGCAAAAATTTGGCTAGAATAACCAAGTATATGTATTTCAATTCTTTGATAAATTGGAGCCATAAGATTTCTTGGATCGAGACTACATTTAGTGCCAGACGTATGTGGGAAAATAATTTGGAAATGGCTTGTTCAAAATGCCTGGTTGATAAATATACTTATACAAGTCCTTCAAAGAGATTTCCCTGGACATGTTGTAATTCAAGCATTAAAATACCTCCCAATATTTACCTGCTCTATTTTGATTTAAATAAAGAATTTCAGCTTTTTGTTTTAAAAAAAAAATCTAGTTTCAGAACTGAGAGGCACAACCAGCAAAACTTTGTGTGAAAAACATTTCCGAATAACACTTTGACAAAGCCAATAAATCAGCAGCCTCTGCAAATGATTGTAGAAAAGAAAAGCAAATCACACGTGTATTTTGAGCCACGTCTCCTCAGCTTCGAAACAGAAAATAAGAACACTTTGAAAATTAAGTCTCCAGCTTACTGTGGTGACAATACTCCTTTAACCCCATATGCGCTAACGCCTGCAACAAAAACCGAAAGGGAAATGAAAAAGATCCAGGCACAGGCTTTAAACAACAAACATGTCTCCTGCATCAACAGCTTAAAACTCTTGCTGGGGAGACACCTCATTTTTCAAGGAGGCCCAAATCCAGGATTCATTTTAAAATCAGTGGTTGCAATAAACTTTTCTTTTTTTTTGAGATCGGAGAAAAAATGGAAATGGCATGGTAGCAGGCAACAGGATATTAGAAGAAAAGTAAGATGTAATGCAAGATGAAACAAATATGAAAAAAAATGTTGGTCATGCTGGTACTAAAAGTAGTTGCATGTTGATGATTTAGGTCCCCAGAAGCTCCTTTACATTCTTAGCTATTATCTATCTCAGCTGCTGAAACCTGCTGTTTTAAAGGCATTAGAGTTGAACATCTAGTGACAGCACTTGGGTTATTTATCATTATGTATCACCCTGCTACACTATATTTTATTATTCTGGATTTAAAGGAAGATAACACAATTATGGTTAATTTGCTTCTCTTCTTTATATATATAGTGTCATGACCCACCACGGCTTTGTCCCATGAGATATTTTTAACCAAAAAGAAATCCACAAGAAACTCTCCCTAAAAATTCCATTAATAACCTCTTGTAGCGTGTATAGGTTGCAGGGTCTGGAACTAAGAATGTTTTAATCTCTTCAGCAAAACAATGTCTCATAATGATGTACAGGACTATTGCTGCACTGATGAAGAATCATACATAATTCAGCACCTTTCACTTGGCACCACTGTGATATCCTCATTAGCAGTGGCTCACAGTGGCTGTCAGATGGTGTCCATGCGAATGCAGGCATTATATTGTCTTTGAGATGTGCAGCTGCTTCCATGACACTGCCAGTATATAAAAACATGACGCCAGTTTGTTTTATTTAGTGCTAAACCTTCCAGTTTGTAAAAACAAGGCTGACACAGAGCCTGACATGAGGCAGTGAAAATAATTAGCTCTCATTTTCTCAGCCTCCTATTTCCTTCTCCCCGCTGTGTTCTCTTTCCACTAAACCACCACATGTCAGTCGAAATGGGAGGCAATTAGTGGGCTCATTTCAGTCCCCACAACTGTGCTGAAAAGAAAGTATTTATGATGGCACAATGAACAGCTGAAAGATTAAATAACATTTGCCTTTTGAAAAGAAAATGACTTCTAGCTAAATGGGCAATTTTTGATTATTCTCAAACAAGCTTAGAGTAGTTGGTTTTTAAAATACAAGAAAGGAAAATGAGTCATTTTTAGGTGAAAGAATCAAATAAAACTTGACACAGTAATGCAAATAACTGATGTTTTATTGCAAAATATGTAAATGTGTTATACCCTTAACAATGGCTGGTGTCTCAGGTCAGGGCAGGCTGTTGCCAGCCAGGCTCCAGCGAGAGAAGGTGGCTCCACCGCCGGTTTTGTTTCAGCTGTGCAGGCAGAAAAAAACAGGGGCGGAGGGGAGGCCTTCCGAGAGAGATGGTCTTAAAACGTACAGAAACAAAAGCAAGCGAAAGATATATTTATGTTATCAGTTGCCTGAGTGCCTCCTCCGAAAGCTGGAGCCCTTACTCCTCCACAAGGCAACAGGCACTGGCTGGCTGGAGCTTCGCCGGGAGAAGCACGAGACCTTTTTAACACCTACGCAGACCACCCGGCGGTACCAAAAATATCTGTCCCCTGACAGTGCCTTTCTTTAACATCCAGCGCTGTGGAGCTGCGTGCCGCCGTGGCGGGGAACGTAATGGTAAATAGCGGTGCCACTACGTGCTGGGGGCTGGTGCCCCGACAAGAGCGGGTTGCGGCAGCCGAGATGGAGAGCTCTGTGATAACAGCGGTCCTGAGCCTTGCTGTAGCATTTACCAAAAGCTGCCCTTGCCATGTGATCAGAAGCAAACGGGGATTGCTGCGGTCGCAGGCATCATCATCCACACCAGCAGCCTGCTTGTGACAGCGGGATTGTAAAGGTGGAAGCATGAAAAACACGAGTCCCTTCCCTGAGGGCTGCGCGGGTCCCCTCCCGTGCTGTCTGAGCCAGCCCTGTCCTCCAGTGGCATTTCCCATGGACCGCTCCTGGGAACAACGCGATGGAGCCGTGCAGGCACCACGGCCCCACCGACAATGGGGCGGTGTGCGGAGGCTACAGCTCACACACGGGGGCTTGCAGCCCTGCGGGACGTCAGCCACGGGGACAAGGGTGCGCAGGAGCTCGGGAAAGGCACGGTCAGGCCACTGGACATGTCCTGCACAAGCCGGGGACAGAGGCTCCTCTTCCAGGCTTTTGTCTGGAGAGACATGTGCCAAGCCTACAGACCACTGGGAACCTGTCTGTGCTTCTGCAGATGTATCCGTGACCAAGGCTGTACACGTGAGTGACAACGTGTGGAAGGCAATGACTTAATTCAGAGTGGCCAAGGTATAAAAATAAAGCTTGAGATTAAAAAGTCTAGAAAGTCAAGTGAGCAAATTACCTAGCTGAAAAGCCTATGTGCCTCTTCAGGATTATGGGATAATTTCTAATGGGAATCCCTGGCTCAGCATTGCCTACACAAGGATTTTAAAAGGTGTTGGCTTGAGTCTGACCTCAGTTAGACATGGATGCTACAGCTGGAGCAATCCCAGTGGAGGTGATGGAGTTATACCAGCTCCACCGCATGTAAAAACAATACGTGGTCCAGAAAAGCCTCTTTGAAAGAAAATACAAGGAGCTCAGATAACCTGCACTGCACTTCTAAGACCCTACCACTGGTCCACCTCCTCGGCGGACTACATTAACCAGTTCTTAATGGTGCTGGTTATATTTAAATGTGGCTGTGGTTTTATTTTACAGCTTAGGTAATTTTTTTTTCCTTCACAAAGTATTTACCCCTTTACTGACTACTTATTAGAATAGGAGCAAATCTATGAAAATGGCACACAGACACAGCTATTCTGATTCTTGCATTAACTATGAGCCTTTAGTAGTGAAAGCATTGTCCTTTGAGATGTAATTAAAGAGAGAGGCTTTAGAAGATGAGGTTTTGACATAAGGTTAAATAACCCCACGTTCAAAAGTCAAGGTACTTGCACATATCTTGCAAAGGAAGGGTCAGATAAAACCAATTCCTCTGCCAGCTTTACTTACTGAAGTGGCTTAAAATACCTACAGAGCATGGGGAATATGTACGACTGAAAAACTACAAACCTGGAATTCTACATTTTAGACCTCGGCTCTTGCTTTATTTTTTGCCACATTTGTAATGTGAGGAGTACCTCACACGGCGAATTAAACTGGTGATTTACATCATGTCTGCCTGAACTAGGGATTATTTTTAAGAAAATAAAGAAAGGTTTTATGAGTGTTGATGTACTGGGAGGGTGGAGAGAAAGAAGCAGCAGAAACAGTCTCAAGCACTTACGAAACTGCATTCCAGTTACAACAACTATTTCAGTACTGTTTTGTCTGGTACTGCCTGTATTTTGCCAGCCTGGGTTTCTCCAGATGAAGAGTTGGTCACAATGTCTCTCTAAAGTAGCCTTAATATTATGTTCACTTTTGCACTACACATTTAAATAATAGCATTAAAATATATCCTGATTTGGATATTCAAGACTAGAAAATAGTTCACACAGTTAGCAGATGGTTTTGAAGAGACCTTGTCAAATGGAGGGAGAGGTAACTGGGGAAAAATAAGGCAAAATGGTGAGCCAACTTCAAGGCTTTGTGTTTGGATGTAGGTCAGATTGTGCCACACTCGGTAAAAAATGAAAACATTCAAAGGCATGGTGAAATCTGCCCTTTTGAGGACCAAACCTAAAAAATGCATCAACAGGAGACAAAAAATTGTGAACCGTCCTTCTTAAGGGGTTGGGTGATTCATCAGTGCGGAGCTGACACAGCTCAGACACCTTTCCCTGATTGGGAAATTTTAATGAGCCACCTAGGATGAGAAAGCCATTGAAAATTCCCTCTGCAGTTCTGCGAATCAGCTCAAGCCACAATTGCCAGGGTTTGTTTTTTTACCCTCTTCGGTATCTTGGAGTTAATTGGTGTTCTCCCCCCCCCCCCTTTTTTTTTAATTTGTGGAAAAAATTCATATAAAATGTGTAAATCTATCACCTTTCAGCTCAGTGGGAATTGTGTACAGAAAGGTCATTAAAAGGAAGTGAATGGAAGTAACCACATAACTCCAACTACAAGAGTTGGAAAAGAAACCTCTAAAAACCAGGTTAGCTTTGCAGCGCTCACTCCTGATGCATTCGGAGAGCACAAAGGTCAACTGAGCTTTCATCACCTCCAAAGATGCAGCTAAAAAGGGAAGGAAACTGTAATGAAATGACTGCATCTGTCAGCTGGTGGAAACCAACATAATCCCACTAGAAGATGCAGTTTAAATTAGATAACAAATCTGAGGCTGGTAAAGTCACATACTGGGAAGTCAGTGTTTCATTCAGTGTGCAGGCAAGGCTGAACACTCAAATGCCATCCTGAAGTATATTCACCGGGACCCTTGCTAAAAGGCACTGCCATTCCTAAGGCCCTCAAGTTGCTGCCTGCTTAAGGAGAAGGTGCACTGGCTGTGCTGACAGGGCTCGGTGCAGTGCCAGGGAGAGGACGCCTGTGCCCCGAGGAGCCATCCTCACACCTGAGACGGTGCTGTGCTCCGACCAGCCAAAGGCACCTAATTAACCTGCACCCCTCAAATGGTTTCTGGGTCCTGGACCAGCTCGTCTTGCACTTTTATGCCCTGTGTCACTGCGGTGTGTCACGCTGCACGCCGAGGCTGCGCCCACACCAGAGCTGGAGTTTGGATCGGGAGCACGCTTTTGTCCCACGTGTGTCTGTCCTGTCCCGTGCTTTGGCGGAGCCACCTCCGAGCGCGTGGACGGGCTTGCTTCCAGGTGCAACTCCACCAGAAGATGCACTACAATAACTAATGGGAACTCAGCCCAGGAGACCAGCGCAGAGCCAGCCTGGGGTAAAACCTCCCAGCGTGACCTGTTCCCCTGTACAGAGCCCTCCTGCTGCACTGCACCCGCTCCCAGCTGAGCCTAATAACCTCCCTCGATGTACGCAGGTCTAGCAGTCTACACATCACCCGGGGAACACACGTTCTCAGCTCGTAACCCAGATTTGAGCTTATTGCCTCTTTTTCCTCATGGCTAAAACAGGAGAAATGCTTCTTAGCTATGCAGCCGATTATAGGGACTGATTGGGGTAAAGTTCCTTTGAGAAATGTATTTTTAAACTGATGTAGGCCAGCTTTTTAGCTATACAGATGGTGGAAGATACGATCCCAAGTGCTTCTGCTGACCCAGTTTTACAGGAACAGGCACCACTCTTTTACAAAAATGAGACAGTAAAAGAAGTTTAAACTCTTCGATCCTGGTTTACCCAGTATCTCCAATTCATTTTGGAACAAATCTGGATGGCAGCAGCAGTTGGCTTAAAGCAGCCTCTAGGGGAGCTAGAAGATTGTATCCAGGGATTTTCAAAGAAGCAAGCCAGCCAAATTTTCTATATCGTACGCACCACACCAGTCTTTGTCGGTGTTATGTTTAATGCAAATTACCTTGCTCACGTTGGCCCTAGCATCCTGCCCGAAAGCTCAGTCGATCTACTCCTTCCAGTCCACTTTTTAAAAGTGGCTTAGCTGCAACATCTGTAAAGGCAGGTGTGAGTTAATAAGCAGATCTCGGACAGGAGTTTCCAGCCCAGACAAACTCAGGTGACAAACTGCGCATTCCCTGGAACGGCATCAGGGACACGGGTGCTGCGGCGGGGCAGATGCCAGGGCAGGCACGCCTGGCACGCACCCACGGCTGCAGAGGGAATGGCTTCCTTAGGAAGGGGCCTGACAGCACACAGACCAGAGAGCACCAATTGGGACGTCACAGAGAAGGCAAAAAACAGGGTTCTCAGTTGGCACGTCAGAAACCTGCAAAGGTTATGCCAGCACCACGCAGGCCCGTTGAGCTAGCCCCGTCCTCTCGTAACAATTCAGCTTCTGTCCCGTAGACTTTGGCACACTGTCTCGTTTGCAAATTTTGCCGTCACGGCTAAAATACCTACTTGTCCTCAAACTTAGTAGGCATTACTGCAACCTGAATTTCTCTCCAACAGTCAGAGGTCTATTCACTCCTTCTCTTGCTCTTTCCTGGGGGAGGTTGCCCACCTCCCTGCACTACGGCTCACAACCCATATTGGAAATGGAAGGGAGATAGGAGCTACTTCATGGCCTTTTAGTTCCCTGTAGAGTTGCACACGGGAGAGAAAGATGCACACCTACAAAAAAGCAGCTGTACAGCATCATCAGCTACATGCATTCAAGAACACTGAGGTAGTCTAAGTAATTCACATAGACGATTTTCACAGGAAAAAAAGGTGCTTAGGATAAAAGAAACAAACAAAAAAAGGACATCTCCAGACAAAAAGCAAAAAGCTTTTTCAAATTGATGAAATGATTTCAGTACGAGTCCAAGTTCCTACTAAGTACAAACCTAAATGCTTTCTCTGCAAGCACCACCAAGTACAGAAATCAAGAGACTTCTGCAAACAATATGCCCTGAAAGCAAAGCAGCCAGATAACACAAGATGAAAGTCAGCCACCCACAAGTTTAGGGTGGACACACAATGCAGATTTGTCAAATACAAAAGGAAACAAATCCTGCTGTCACAACCCCTGACTCTTAACTCAGAAATGCTTTGCACACCATTTCCACATAGATGATTAATTCTAAAACCCTTGAACTCAGAGTCCATGGCAGGCTGGATAAAGAAAACAAAAAGCATGGGACAAACCTCACTCTCGAGAAAAGACAACGTGGTGGAAATGCTTTGCTGGAACATCTGGAGTCGTCAACGCTCCTGTTACACAGGGCGTAACGAGAAATCCTCGAATCAGCTCGGCTTGGAGCTGAGGTTTGATTAGGATGTGGCATGCTGGTAATTGCCTTTCACCAGCCGCTGCACAGTAGTTTTGCCATCTGCGATGTGCTGCACCTACCCCTCCCCTCCTTCCCCAGTACCCTGAGTGAACAGTCACCACCGGGACCAGTCCCATCCTCCACAGCCAGCAGCCATGCATACCACGTATCTTCCAAACTCCTCTTGGTTGCATAAAAAGACACCACCTTTCTCCCGAGACAAAAGTAATAGTCTGTCCACTAACATCAGGCGTACGGCACTGCTCAGCTGTGAATGGGTTTTTTTGCATAAATGGATTGTTATTTCACACCCATTGGGATAAAAGGAACAAAGCGAAAGCCCGAATTACAAAAATTACCGGTAAAAAAATTGTTCAGAGGAAACAAAAGCTTTCAGCTAAAGCCATCTATGCCACTCTTTTCTTCCTTGCCTGCTCTGGGGTGCAGTTCCCCATCACCGATGAAGCCCCATTTGCCACCTTGACATTTGGTCCACACTTTCCAAAACAAGAGGATTCTCACAGCAAATTATCTTTTTGTGTCCAGAAGATACTGGACCCTCTGGGTAGTGACTGTTAACCAAAGCAACCGGTCTAGTGCTCCCAGCTTACCTTTGGACCATTTCCTGGCTTCAAGTGATAACCAAAAACAAGTTCAAGATTCACTATTTTCTCTATGTTTTCTTCGGCTCCGCCTGCAGAATCCTGCCAAAAAAAAGGCAAGGTGAGGCTTCACATCTACCACAAACCCCTGGGAGACAGGAGCAAGGCCTTTGGTGGCAGAAAGGAATTGCCTTTCAGATGCTACAAGCCTGGCA
This sequence comes from Mycteria americana, assembly GCF_035582795.1. Lineage (NCBI taxonomy): Eukaryota > Metazoa > Chordata > Aves > Ciconiiformes > Ciconiidae > Mycteria > Mycteria americana. Next base: position 20,380,140 of record NC_134373.1, read on the forward strand.
GGCTGCAGGAAGGAGCCATCACTCTGCCCCCATCACGCCGCTCCAAGAGCGGCCAGGGCTTCTGCGTGGGTTTACGGCGCACAGTGGATGGCACCTGGGAGACGCTGCCCGATTTCTGCTCCTGGCCAAGCTGCTCTGGCGCGGCACCGTGCTGCTGCGAGCATCGTGGCAGCCACTGCCATTGGAATTGCAGCCGGCACGGCACGGCACAGCACGGCAGCAAAGCCCCGACTTTCGTTTTCCCCTTCGGGGAACAGAGTTTCGCTGTATGTAAATTCACTTTAAGTGGATTTCACTCTATAGCTGTGCAATAAATCATGACTAAAAAAGCTACTTCAGGCTTTGGGGTCTAGAATTGCTTGATTAGCTCACTGAATTAAATTAGGCAAATATCTGCTCTGGCAACCCCGAGGTTCCCAAACGCTCTCTCCCTTTTGCATGGCTCTTGTTACTGATACCAGAAAACCAACAGGTTAACCCAAGGGTGACCAGGCATTATAAATCATCCTTCTCTCCTGTAACATTAACAAACTGAGGAATGATGGGCTCATTCTGGGCCAGGGGTCTGCTGTTCTTTGGTGGTGAGCAGTCGGTGGCACCGGTTTGGAGGAATGGCTCTTAAGAGTAATTTCTGATTAATGACAGCAAAGGAATTGCAACCAGTAGTCTTCTAATTTAATACTACCGGTTCCATGATAAAATCTTAGAGCCTCCTTGAAAACAACTTTTATTATCCTATTAGTTGTTCTGATGTGACCCACCTCTGCTGTTCACCCTCCGCATTCGTCACAACCCTCTGCAGGAACTGCTGCTTCGCCCTCCCGCGAACGGTAGGAAAGTTGAGTCATGAGAACAGGAAAATATTCATACCAACACGAGAAGCACTTCTTATATAAACAACAAGACTTGCCTTAATTAATGGCGGAAAATGAAACAGATTTAGGTAGTCATGGGTTAACTTCTCAATAGCAGTCTAGAAAAAAAAAAATCAACAAAATCAGATGAGAGTTATTCAGTATCTCATGCTGCAAATACCAGCATGAAAAACAGCACAGCTCCGTGTGCACTGAGTTTTCCATTGTGACTACATTAGGGCATGTGAGAAGAGTTTAAAATACAGCCCTGTTCTGGAAACCGTCGTGGTAGATGGGCCCCATTTCGCATTCAGAATCAGATCTGCTTAATCAGAGAAAGAGATGTTGGGGGGGTTGTTTTGGTTGTTTTTATTTATGCTCAATCAACCCAGGAAGCTGAAATCTTTCATTTTGGGCATTATTGACTTTATTAAGTTTCAATAATTTTCCCTGTAGGAAGCGTAAATTAAATATATCAGTAATGGTGTGTGGCATGGAAAAGATGGCTGATGAGCAAAAAAGGAATAAATCTGTTTGACTTACGAAGCTAAATTTGCAGGACTAGCAATTAGGATACAAGTATCTCTTTACTAGTAAATTGTGGTATAAAGTCATTGAGACCCAACAGAATTATAGATGCTGCTTTTAGAGAAATCCTTTTCCAAAGCTGACTGCCAGGAATCTGAACTCTCTCCTGTGGCTACAGTATTAATACTATTACTGCTGTCGTGATCATGTTTTCCAGACCATGATTTTCTTAACTCATTACAAACATTAGATATTTAAAATACCGTGAAACAAAGCTTTAAGAGCAAAGCTACCTGGCCGTCAACCAGCTTTAAAGTTGTCTAATGGAGTTTTGTTAGTCAAGGTATGTTTTAAGCTACAGACGAGATGTGAAAGTTGAGAAGTTCAGAGATTTCAGTTCAAATAACTGTTTTCATATCTGCTGCTCCCTCAGCTAAAGAGAAATCTTTGGGGCGAACTCTCTCTGAAGACATCGAAAGCTTTCTGCCAGGAGAATGGCCCTCCTGGACGAATCCTGAGCGGTACTGACAGTCCAGCCCACAAGAAAAACCAAGAACTGCAGAGGAATACAAAGACCACAGCACATTTTCATGCCTCATAAAATGCTCAGGTTGCTTTGGGTTCTAGATTCATAGGAACCTGTAACTCTGGGGTTTTTTATACCAAATATGTTCTCTATTTAGTTTTATAACTTTTTTTGTTGTTAATACTACTGAAACCCCATAGAATCCTTCTTAATATTCACACTATAACCTATTGCAACATTCAACATATGCTGTTAAATACCTTTAAATGGATGATGTGTCCTCTGGAAACAATTCCCATGTCCTTTAAATCCTCTTCTTCTAGAAGAAGCAATCGTTTCCCAGTGATATGATGTTCCTTAAACAAGCTAGCATATACACTCATTTCACCAGAAGCATCGCCTTAAGATAAGAGAGGTTATTCAGAAATCCATAGGGTGCTTTATTGGAGGGAGAAGAAGATGAGCAAATGTATATATATTCATAAATGTGAATATGAAGGTACATATGAATAGCTTTTACCTTTTCTAGTAAGTTGTTGCATCCAGAAAAACTGCAAAAAAGAGGAATCAGTCTTGAAGTTCACATCAAAATTTTATATTACAGTTATTTGGAGTTCACAAGTAATCATTCTTTTTTAAAACAAAGTTTAAAAATATTTCTAACTTTGGGTTAAAGGACTTAAGATTCACCAATGCACGTGATTACTTTTATTTAGCTCTTTAAAACTGCCTTCTGTTTTGCAGCCACCCTCCTCAGTTTATCGTTATGAAGAACAACAGAAATGACCAAAGCAGAAGATCAGCGATCTGTCACATGCTAAAAGGGCTGAAGTTAAGGAGCCAGGGCTATTATGGCTTTTGCCCTGGCTTTCCAGACAGTCCTTCAGTAAACGCTAGCTAAACAACCCCATGATGCACACCACACAAGGAGGGTGCTAGATGGGACATTAAAATCACCATGACACATCCTTATGCTCGAGATAAATCATTGATGTTTCTTGTTTAGCCTTTTAACGGAACAAAAAGGTAAAAAAGACTCAATGCCATTATTTTATATGAAAGAGAGATTCCACACCCCTTAAAAAACCCTTAACTTTCTTTCCGTTAATTGCCATCCTGGTGGCACACAGTGGGATAAAACCTTCGAACCCCTTTCGTCCTGTCCAGGACAGGTCTTGCTTAGACATGTCTTGGGGCACTTCCACATTCCTTACAGGATCACTCGGGAATGCCCTCCTGGCTGCTGACAGCTCCCAGCACAAACTATTTTCTGGACATTGGAGAACATGGCTGTCTTATGAAGGTCACTCAAGTCCTTAATTTACTCATGGTCATTTTAAAGCCTTTCCGGGACACAAATTTCACCAAATAGCAGTAAAATCTCACCTAGATGATCTGATCCGGCTTTCCCTCCCTCCATACCCACTGTAATTTTTTTAGAGCGCTCCAGCAGCACAACGCTGGCCACATTAACACAAAATACTCACCACATCTTCTTCGGTCCATGCACAAATATCAAAGGAGGGCAGCAACTGCGTGAGAGATACAAATTGAAAAGAAAACCATCTGACCATTTTTTACCCCTCCACACAAATTTTACTCTGGTGGCCGATTTCATTTGGTTCCTTTTCCCCTGCAAAGGGCAGGACTTTAGGCTGCGACTCTCATACTGACATACTAAACCCTTGGATTCACACTGACCACGGGCTGGCTCCAACAGCACAGTGGCAGGGCTAAATTGATCCCATCACTTTACGTAGATAAAATTATCAGCAGATCTCCAATAGAAACAATTTAGGAAGCAAAAGTAAACTGTCCGATGGCGAGGGACTCTGCCTCTCCTCTCGGCTTTGATGCTATGGGAAAGCTTTTGCTATGTCTTTGGTACCACCCAATTTCTGCAATGAAAATAACGCTGTGATTACGACTCTCTCCCAAGTGATGGGTATTTTCTGCAAAAGGAAGGAAAACTGTCGCTAGACAGCAGCGAAAGCAGAATTTGGAGTCCGGCTGTCTTGTGTACAGGCCAGCCTTCCTGTACAGGCCAGTCTCCTTTGGTTTCTGCCAACGCTCTGTAACTGCTCCCTGAGGCTGGGGGAGTGCGGCACTTCCCAGCCTCCTCCAGTGCTGCAGCCCACGCCGGGCACGCTTTGTTGTACGCAAGATGGTGTTAGCTCTTGAAGCACAAGGAAACCACGGAGAACGCACAGGAGAATGCCTGCGTTAAGTGAAATTCCGGGATGATTTGAAAACTGGCACAGGAGAACATGTCACTGTAATACTGGCTGCCATTTTACTTTATTCAAGCATATGGTATCCCAAACTTCACCTTCTTGGCATTTTTATCTGGCTAAAGGGTTAACATTAATTGGTATGTACGTATTTGGACTGTCAGTGTCTCCCAAAGGCTCAATACCATGACGTAGTCACAAACTTATTCGATGTACATAACACTGACTTATGAGAGCCTCAGCCCGGTTACCCACCAGCCCCCGAGGCTTTGTTACCTCCTCCAGAGAGCCCTGCCACCCACGAGCTCTCCAGCCCCCATCCACAGGCCAAGCATGCCCCCCCGGCAGGCACTCACACCCCTGCCTGCCTCCAGCCGAACACTGAGCCCCAGGGCAGAGTTGCCCATTACGTGCCTGAGCACTTCCCTGGTTCTCCAGGCACGAGACCAGGGTCTAGTGTAATCCGCCCACAGCTTTCAGCCATCGCTGTGAAACACCCTCTGCAGCATCCACGTGAAACTCCCACTGAAGGACTTGTGACTGCCCAACACCCCTTGACTTCTGCCTCCGTATCTACGACTTTTGCTGCCCACCCCACTTTGAGGACTCTTCAGATCCTCTTCCTCCTCCTCCTCCACCAATGTCTCAGCCAAACCTTGCTGGGCACAAACCATCCAAGAGACCAGATGAAGCCACCTCTGTGAGGAGGACCTAGCGGACCCTCAAACCCATCCCATTGCCCACTGCTTCCCCAAAGGGGACAGAGCCAAAGGCATCAGGGTGAAGTGGCAGAAGGGAAGACGTGTCTGCCAGAGAAAGAGAGACTTTCCTGACTTTTCTCTCTACTACTCCATACTTCCAATCTTCTCAACCTACCTGCTGTTAGTCAGGCATTCCCTATGCTAACAGCTACCCGCAGCCTGGGCAGGACGCTGTGGGGCAAAAGTAGTGCTGGGGGCAAGACTGAGCACAAGGGAGGGCAAGTGGCAATCGGAAACATCCTTAGGAAGGCAGTGGGTCGTGCCTTTTGTAGGTACTTATAGTCAAACTGGCTGGTGCTGCGGGAGGAGCCTGGCACAATAATTGGTACAACTGAATCATTTACTGCAGAAGTCCGGTATTGCATTTTTAGTTGCACAATGGGTTTTTTCAGCTTTTCCCATGTTTAAATATAACCAGTGGCAGAATATGTTCTGTATTATTTCAATTAAAAAAAAAAAATGATGGGAGAATAAAGGAGAAATGTCACAGTGAGTGATACAAAAAGTGACTTAAACCAGCAGACAATAAGAAACCTCTTGAAACACCAGCATTTTACACAGGGACACAGATGCATAAAATTTACTGTCAAAATGTTTATTGCAAAATAGAAGTTTGGAACAAAGAGAAGCAAAGGAAAAAGTTCACATCAGAAGAAAAGTTTATGACACCAATTGAGGAAATTGAATACATTGCATGATTTCTTTTTGTTTGTTTGCTTTGGTTTTACACTGGAAAAATCAAATCCACAGTGTGAATAAAACAAGACATCATATGTCAAGTGCAATAAAGAAAATAACTGACGCTGCAAGGTTTTACCACACAGAAGTGTAACACCGTATGTTCCACACAAATGATATATTCAGTTTACAGCACAAGAGTTTTGGCACAGGCGTTGTGCTCAGCTTTGTTTTTTCAGAAGGGAAAATGAAGTTTTCTAACACTGTGAAAATATTGTCTATTCAAATTTCATTGGTTCACACTTGAAGTGTAAGTAGCATTGACTCCTAGTATTCAGTACAAAACTTCTTCAATAGTGCAAAAGCAAGAAATGCAGTGGACTATATCTGACTTTAAAAGGCATATGAATATTTAGCACACAATATAAAATGTTTAAAGAAGGTTGCTGGTTCTACAGTTTTAAAATTAAATCTTCACACATCAGAAATCTCTGTGCAGATTTTACAGTGTACACTAAGTCGAAGCCTGGGGGAAAAGGGAAAGGTCTCTCCTCCAGACTCCTACCAGTGCATTTTTAAGGGCTGTGAAAATTACTAAATGAACTTAATTTTCTACCTGAACGTTCTACCTAGGACTGTAGTTAAAACCTCTGTCAAGTTAGAGGTCTTATTAAAAACCTGTAAAAGCTGCCTGATTACAGAAAAAGGAGCTACAGTACTAAAGACACACAGTAACGCTGCTGAATACTTAACAGCTATATGCATGCACACTATGGATTTATTGCTGCTGCTGACAGCAATATACATCATTATTGCATCAGATATTTAACTCAGAATAACCACTTGCAAACCCGGAAGGAAAGGGAATCAACGTCTAACAAAACTGCTGGAACGATAAACAAGTGACAAGTCAAGAACATGACTGTGTGACAAGGAGCTGCACCAGGCCTCACCTCCTGGAAGCCCTTCCCATGTAGAGGGGACAAGCTCCATGTCAGGCAGCACGCAACCGGCTGGGGATGCAGCACACCTACACACCGGACCTTAGGACACTTGCTACTCCAAGGAATTAGTGGTGTGGTCGTCACAAAAATGACTTGATCAAAAGTTTTCCTCCATCAATTCCCCCTTCCATTTTTTCCCCACTGCTGAAGGAAAAGAAAGGGCGTTGGGAGTTGGACATCCTGCCTTGGTCCCAGCTCACCCTGTATCTTTAAGCAAGCCAAAAGCCGATCCTCACCATTCTTCTCTCAGGCCATTTACACATCTAAGTCAATGTTGGCAGTACAACAGCCTGGTAAAAATGAGAAGTTCAGGCCTGGTCCTTACCTTTCCCCTCCGTCAAATGCAGCAATATTATTTTACTGCAGATAACTCCAGGGCTTTATAGAAGGTAGCGAACGCTGGGATCCCAAAAGGACTGGTGGGGACGAGCGAGCTGAGAGGTGTATGAGGCATGGGAAGACTTTTGGTGGCTTTGCTGACAGCCCAGAGCAGCCAGAGGAACACCTTTTGGGTTTGGTTAATGCTTTCAGAAGCCAACACACTATGTGGCTGTGGACTGTTGTGGACACCTATATACCCTAGTGATGATACAGGTAGAAGACAGACTAGGTTGCACTGCAGAGCAAAATCAGGTGTGGAAGATGAAATACTCTGACCTCCTCCAACCAACATACCTTCCCACCAGAGCCACTTTCAAAACCTTTACCTAGTGAGAAGCATATCAGAGGCAGAAACAACACAGCTTGATTCTCACATACGATTTTTGGCTTGTAAACTGGAGATGTCTGATATGAAAGTCATCACAGGAAAGTAAAAATACAATCAATACCATTATTTTTTTAATAAGCATAGCCAATATCCTAAGTATAACGCTATCTCAAAGGAACTGCATCAGAAGAGTTTGTCATATGTTACCACGTTCTCTACAATTCAGAAACCACCTTTGCTACTTTGAGCACACAGGTAAGGTTTACAACAGTTTAAATTTTTCCTTAATATAGCTTAATTTGCTTTGACAAATAATGTATGGGGAAAGAAAGGGGAAGGGGGAAAAAATCCATCTTTGTTTCATTAAAAAATACTGGCACTAAGTAGATAGCAGAAATTCCTGTGAGCATGCTACCAAATTCTGATGGTATTTTGCTGAAATAAGTTAGACACCTGGGTAAGCACAAAACCTTGAAGACAGACTTGAATCTTGTGATTTTGCAACTATGAAACCCTGTGTCATACCACTTAAGGACTATTTTTACTTCTGTAAAGATTAAGGAGTGGATTTACAAATTCACTTAAAAGCCATGCAAATATAAATGTGCATTAAGTGCTCTGAGATTGTCAGATGCTGAAAAAGTGCAAAACATCAATGCTAGGGACAGATTTTTTGGTTTTTTTGAGTACTAAATGTACTGAACCGAATTTCATTTTCGGTTAAAGCTGTACAACCCTACACTGCTTATGTGGTAAAGTAATTTATGCACAATGACACACATCCTAAGATCTAAAGTGCACATATTAGATTACACAAATCCATCGAATTTTCCTGGGTGCAAAGTGGCAGTTACAAAAACAGTATCATTGCTGCAGGTGTTAGCAGACATAGACTTACAAAAATAGTACAAATCTGCACTGGAAACAGCCTATTTGCTCTTATTTCCATTTAATTATTTGCCGTTCAATGTCCCTTTTTCTCCCTAAAATCACGGTGCTTTGATGGACCTAAGAAGCCATCCCTACCTGTGCCAAAGGAACAAGTTTCTCCTTGGATACTCCATAAACTTACTACATCATTTAAATTACAATTCTGTCATGAGAAAAGCTTCCTGATACAAGAGGATTAACTTCAAGCCAATGCATTTGCAACTGCTAGGAAGAAGGTGGTATGTGGAATGATACCCTACAGAAATTAAGCATCTTGGAGGGTCTAATCCTGTGCAGACTGAGCAGAGTAGGCTAGCTCGAAGCGCAGCACTCGCTGCCGTGCAGGTTACCAGACCAGTGCTGATGCTTAAGGATAAAACAATTCTCTCTCACAACCCGAAGGGGTGCCCACTCGTCACTCCAGAAAAACTCCTTCAAAGAACTTTCTCTTTTGTTGAGTGAACATGTAATGATTTCAGGCCTGCTGTTATCTAATGTATCCATTTTTCTCTAAGCTATCTACAAAAACACTCACCATAATGTGTAGGTTAGAGCTGTGCAACAGGCAAGCCTATAATTAAAGAAGCCACTCAAAAACAGAAGTTTTCATAAAAGAAACCCCTCCAGTAATTGAGAATGGAATTTTGATGACTTATTCCCACTACAGCTTGAACTAGACAGTAACATTTTTCTTTTGAAATGCTGCCCTTCTTCCTTGGGCAAGTATTTTACATCTTCCTTTCTAACCTGCATTTGTGTTCGCACTGGTTTCCCTCCCTCCTTCTGCATCACCACTAAAGGGGTCATCAGGAGAAACGTACTCGCTGCTCTCAACATAAGTGCCTGGCAGGCAATTATTGCAGCAGATTGTTACACACTGAGTTGTATGGTAAGTCATAACAGCAGCGGCAATACTTTAAAAGTTATCTAGCTGCAAAAAAAAGGTACGCAGAGACTAGTAAATATTCCTCACGTTACCGCCATCACAGAGAATTTCACATAAGCCACAGTAGTAGGGCCCAGGCTGAAATGTCATTGGGGCTTCTCTTTGTCCTTTCATAAGGGTAACACACACGGTTTAGGAAATGCAACAGAATCAAAATTTACTAACACCGATTTTTACTCTCAGGTACAAGAATAAGTCCATCGAAGTTAATGACGCTTCCTGGATTTCCATCAACATAACTGAAAATTAGCTTCTAGATCACAATATCTGATAATAGATGCAGAGGTCTGATTGCAGTTCGCTTTGCTAGACTGAACTATATACACACGCACATACACGTGAGGGGAAAAAAGAACATTTATACAAATCATCTACTAATAGGGATTATCTGGATTCTGCTGCTATTCAGGTTTTAAACTGTGTATTTAACTAACCCCTCTCTTGCCCTCAACCAAGTTTCTCTCTTCCTAGAAACGTATTTGTGTCTTCCCACAATGCCGCCTTGAAAAAGGCTTTAAATTAGAAACACAGCAAACCCCTTCACTGCAACAGTCAGAAAGAATGGATTGTAGAGAATAGCAAATCTGGAAGTACAAGTATATTCGTATGATTGACAATTAAAGGGGTAAGGGAAATGACAAAAAACACAAAAGAAAAATTTGAAGTACATTAATGGCATTAAAGGCATTGAAGTTTCCCCCAATGTTTTCCGATCTTAAGTTTATCAAGCCATAGTTTCTGTAATCAGGCATCAAGAATTATAGATATAATCACAGTTCTTATAATAATAATAATCTCAATTAGTTTGGAAAGTTTAGTTCCAAATTTCATCAAAGCAGAAATAAGTCAGCACAATCTAAACAAAAACAACACGTCTTTCTACACACAAACATGCTCAGCCTGGAAAACGTCTCACTTTTTTTTTTTCTTTTACAGGATTTAAACAGACCAAACTGACAGGATTCTTGTTCTAAAACTTTATTGTTTTGCTTTGCTAAAACCGATTTCAGGGTTAACTCTATAACTGATTTCATTCGCTGCTATCATCTGTGTCATCAAAATCATCATCATCATCATCATCATCGTCATCTGACCAGTCGAATTCACTGAAACCCAAAGCCATGTTGATTTTCTTTCCTTTTCTCATAGAGGTGGTTTTAGAAGAATTCTTTTTGGCTTGCATGTTTATCTGCATTCCAGAATGCAGGACAGATCCTGCTTGGTTCAGAGAGAAGATATCCCCAAAGCCCGTCATCATCAAGGCCTTCAGACTTTGGTTCATGCCAGCTACCTCCCCGTTACTTGTTGCTGTGATCTGACATGACATCTCTGCACTGTTTGACTCCTCTGTTTTAGATTCAAAGTAAGACTCCTCAGACATTCTTGCAGCAAGAGGTAAGAAAAACTATTTAAAGGAGGAAAGGACAGAGCAAAAGTGAAAGTTAGAACCAATTTAAAAATCGAGGAAAAAGACACCACCAGATTAGTTGGCAATCAACAGAAAGCACAACGATTAGTGAATCTAAACATGGAGATCAAGTAAGAATTCATTAAACCAGACAGCTTCATTCTGGCATTAAACTGTTTTTAAACGAAAGCGCAAAATCACTGAGTCGCATGGCAAGAACCACAGGTAGCAGAGCTTTCATGGCAAAAGAAGGTTCAAACTCTTCAATCCTTCATTTTGTACAGCGTAAACCACAATATGAGATTTCCCAGCCAGGCGGACTGGCTCCCGAGGCAACGCGGGTACAACAGAAGTCTGAGTGAGTTGCTTAATTGAACCTTTCAGGATTGAAGAATAAATCACGTTAAGATCAGAGAACCCAAACAAGCTCCCAAAGTTTGGTGCAGAAGTAGCAGCCCTCTAAATATCAGAAGTAACAGCAGCAGTATTATTTGTGCAAAGACTGGTTTTGAGCGTACGCTCAAAAGGAGAGGAAGGGGTCACCCTGCGACGGCCACAATTAGAAAGGAGCCTCTCACCAATGCAAAGGACACGGGAACCGGCCTCCAGCCCGCACCAGCACCTTGCTTCTGGAAGCTGTCCCAAGGAGGAGCAGGCAGGGGAAGAGGGGCTGTTTGGTCAGCTGGTCAGCTTCTTCAGCTTGGTTGCCTTTTTTTTTTTTTTTTTGGTGATATCAATAGATACCTGCCATTTGGTTGTACATCATATTAAATCTCTACTGATTTAATCTTCACCTACAGATAATGGCGTTTTCCTGACCCAGTCTGTTTGTAATAACAAATGAAACATGCCCTCTCCAGCTAAATAATGATTAATGCCTCTTCAGAGCCGCCAGGCTAGTAACCTCCGTGACATGCTTGCCTGTTCTCCACAGGGAGTAAAAACTCAGGAGTTTCATCCCAAATTAAACTACCTACTAAAGCAACAGCAAAGGAGCTGTGTGTGAACACCTGAACTGGCCTTTCCTTCCAAAGCTGTTTGCAAACTACCTGCCCAAAATTCATGGTTTTCCACATCTCTTTTAACCTAATCAGAAAACTGACTTGACGAGTCAACGGCAGGTGGTCACAACGGGTTACAGGGGTGATGATGGTGATGCCCTAGTCTGTAACACAGGAGGCTTCATGGCCAGGCTGCTCAAAGAGTGCCCATTTCTTGGTAAAACCACTTACATTGACAAATTGTTTATCATTAAAAAGGACGATATCTGTCTTTTGTTCCTCCTGAGTTTTCCCTACTTACACAGGCTTTCTATTTGTTTTGTGGTTAACAAAAGTTAGTGATCATGGTTTAAGAAACAAAACTAAAATTAAGAAGTTGGGGAGATGGGGTGCCCTTCACGTGTCCTATGGCTAAGTGACGAAAGAACCTGCAGCTAAGCTTCTGTACACCTGGCTGTACAGGAAAAAACAATTACACCATCACCAGAGCGCTACTCGGATCAAGGACACCAAATGCTCCTCCTGATAAGGAGAAGGAGTATTTTAAAAACAAGATCTAGCCACAGAAACGAGATGCCCAGCACACACGATTCAGTGCCAGGTAGTTCTTCCGTCAGCTATTGGAGTTTTAGTCACTTTAGATCCATGGAAAAGCATCCCCTGACATATGGGAAGAATTCCATATAAAAATCAACAAAGCTGCAAAACAGCTTTGCTCTAAAACAAGTTTCTGGGTCAATGTTTGTGCAATGCCTGGCGGTGGGTAAGCTGCAAATGGGCCAAAACTGTGGCTCATTTTGCGAGTTACAATTACCTTACTTCCTCCATATTTTGCCATCTCATTATCTGGAGAACTTAGGAGCTCTTTGCAACAGGACTTGCCTTTGGTGTTGCGTTGCATATGATAGCTATCATGAAGAGACTTTATAGATGGCTGGGATTCCCAATCTCTGTACAAGCCACTGTTCTTAAATGACCACCTGCAGGTGCATGGCACCACAGGTGAACATCTGGATTTCATGTCTTGCTCACTGTCTTCCTCTAAAGATGAGCTTCAGCTTAGCTACATACACTCCCTTTTTAAAGTCAGGTCCTCTTTCAAAAGAAGTCTCCCATTTCACTACAGCTGTGGATGTATTTTACTCCTCCAAAAGACTCCAGATTCCCTTGTGCAAGAGGCTCTTGGAGATCTGCACAAAGGGAATTTGCAGAGATCAGACTCAAAGGTGTCTGTTGTACAAGACACAGCAGAAACAGGGTCAAAACAAGAGCAGGGAGAAACACTACTTTCACAGAAGTGTTTCTAAAGATTGGCCTCATCCCTCTCTCATGCTGATGTGTGTAAAGCTATACTTATTCTTTGGAGTAGGAGCAGCCTGCCACTCATAGCTACCTACCATGCAGGATGAAGCTTCTACCAACCCTAAAACACTGGAGAATCAAGTGGCAGAGACAACTTCCCTGTTCTCCTTTCACTTGGTTTGAGTATCTCCTCCTGCACACCACTTTAATAGTATCTGCTGGCCTCTGGTCTTTGCTGTAGAGCAAAACGAGGAAGTGACTGCAGAGCATAGAGCACAGATGACAGTACCAGCTAGGACACAACAAGCCCTAGTGTTGGTTAAGAACCAGGTATAAGCCTAGTGGGCACCCTAAGCTGTGTTATTAGCTCTGGTTGCCATATCTTTACTACTGTTTTTACAGCCAAGGTAGCTTAAAATAGACCAGTGCACCTCCCTGTTGCAATCCTCCAGTTTGATACTGCTGAGCAGCCATACCCTGAACCAAGGGAGGGAGGGAGACACTTGACTCCAAGGATTACAGCTTGCAAACAGAATGCCCAGGGATATTTTGCAAATGATTTACAGCCATGAATTTAAAATATAGTTGTATTTGTAACCACTGCCTTGCAGAACTTCATTTGCTATGAAAAAAATAATCCTGCTTGAACAAGCCAATTTTTGCCAGTATGTCAATTTTTTTCCAACAAAAGGGCTTTTTTTAAAGCCGTTCCGTGTAACAGTTCACTAAAGATCTATGGAAAAAACAAACCTATATTTCTCTATTAGAAGAAATTGCATTTAAATGCAATAGGAGAGTTGGGTTAATGTTATGCAGAAAGATAGTTCATGCTTAGCACAATAGGCCTTAGCACAATGCTTTATTCTTTCAGCAATGCCAGCTCTAAGTGAAAAGTAGAAGTCATAAGCAAGTACAGCATAAAAAACCCTAGGGCCTTGCTCTTGAAAAGATTTGCTCATTAAGGCTGCGTCTCATGCTGTGCTCAGGATAGATGATGGCCCACAGCTCAGTTACTGGAAGTTTGCAAGCGTTAAAGCAGGCATACAGATATCTGCTACGAACATACAGTATCTGCACATAGGAAAACATTCATTCTTCATGATTTCATTACTGCATGTTCACAGCTGGAACATGAATGCAACTTCATTCAAACAATAGCAATAAGCTATGCCTTAAAAACAAGTTGTATGTAAATGGGTCTGGCTGGAATCAAGGATATAAGTAGGATAAAATTGTGCATAAGAAAAATCATATGCTACTGCAATCTCAATTTGGTGTTTGTTTTGGCTAGTGCTTTAAAAACAAGTAGGTAATGCGGTATTTTTCTTAACAACAATTCTGTTGTAATATGTCTAGCCATGCACTAACCCTATGGTCCTCCCTCTGCCAATCAGTAGTCAAGAGCATCATATTTCGTTAATTCAAGATCATCCAAGGAAGTTTGTTTTGTTCAATTCATTAATAGAAATGTGGCAATCCTAACAGCTGGCCAGTACAAGTATGCTAACTATAATTATGAACAAAGCCCTAAATTAACACTTCAAATTTTGACCCCTTTTTTTACAGAATGGAAATTTGCTTCTTCTCAAAGAAAAAGAACAGAATAAAAAAAATCTACATGGGTGTCTCAAGCCTTCTTCTGCGAGAAACAAATTATTTTTACATTTAAGACCAAATCCTGCATCCATTAAAGTCAACAACTTTCTAGTTGAAAAATGAATTTATTGAATGCAATCAACTTTTAAAGCTGAGAGCTGTAATTAAATCAATGGGAAACTACTTAAGTGCCCATGGCACAATATGAACTATCAGCAATATCTGATATCTAATGTATTAGATGAAATTTTAAAAAATAGTATAGTTATTTGCAGTGATGTAATAAAATAGACCTTAATTGGCGCAAAGGAACAACTAAAGAAAACAGGGGCCCTGTTTCCTTGGTGTGTCTTTAGATTTACATAGACAAAGCTCCAAATACTTTCTGAAGTAAGATGAAAGGTTGAATTATTGTCTACTTACAGGAGTATTGGACTGTTCAGTTAACTTCTGCTCCCACATCCTCAAACGTCGCTCCCGTTCCTTTAGTTCCTGCTCTTTAAAGCTCAGATCACGCTCCAGTTTCTTTAGTCTCTCTAAGGTTGCCTCAATTTCACATCTGCACGGAGACAATTTGTTACATCTTGTCTTTTCCTGACAGATATAAATTGTTCATAATTCCCACCTGATTGTTAATTAAATGTGAAAGGCTGAAAAGTACAATACTAACTCAAGCAGTTCATTTAATTACAAAATGCAAAGCCTTTCAGAGCTTTAAGAACTGGCAATGTTTATACTTGAGAATAACCATAATACCTTCAGTTGAAGAAAAATAACATTTAGAAGAGTAAAATGCCATATAATAACAACATTTTAAAAACTCAAATGCCGTCTTTTCCCTTAACATCATGAAACAAGATCTTATCCATAAAGAAACTGCATTAAGAACTGGTAACGGCACAAGCATTAGCAACACAATATGGGCAGTCTAAGAAGCTCATTTGCTTGGGTTTATAACTTGGCTGTAAATATTATTTGGACTTGCACTCAAAATACACAGAAACAGCACTGGCATGTTTTTCCCCACTTACCTTCCTGTTTCTCTAGGGGAAGACGTAAGAGCAAGAATATAAACCATTATATGAACCAAGCCTGCAAATCGTTACAAATACAAGCTTCTCAAGTTAGGAACAGTTAATAAAAGGATTTGGATTACTTTTCTCTGCTTCTCACCACACATGCAAAGGTGTGAAAAGTAAGAAAAGCAGGAAGTGAAGACAATACCCTAAGAAGCTTTACATACCGTCTTTATTGGGTTGCATTGCATGTATCTCATCCCTTAACAAAGTGGTTTCCTTTGACATGCTTTCTGATGGACAGCATCTCTTAAAACACATGAACTGAACTGCTCTTGGAAAAGAGTTTAACAAGTTCTGTGCTACAAATGCATGGGTGTATACTAGAAGGTACAGGAAAATAATTCTGTCACTGAATTCAGCTACATTTTTTGCTTGTGGGATAACCAAAGAAGAAACTCAAATTTGTATCGGAGGTTGTATTTGCATTTAACAAACCATTTCTGTGACTGATTGGGAGACTGTGCACTGCCTGCCATCTGTGTCTTGACTATTACTTCAACTGTTTCCTATTCACATTGTGGGAATAGTCAATCACAGCGTTTTGTTTTCCTCCTAGAGAGCGCAAGCTCCTAAGGAGACAGATCCTAAAGAGAGCTCTGGAGATAGCTATTGGGACTCTGCAATGCTAAATCTTCTGCTCAAACTTTCACAACTTTTTCTCTTCATAAACACACTGCAAACAAAATCTGCTCATTCTCATGTTTTCAAAAAGAAAATAAAAGGACTAACAGAGTTAGTTTTCACTTCTATTGGAGGGGGGGAGGGAGAAGATAACTATTTCTTCCTGTAAATCTCCTGTCCTAGCATAGAATGATTGAATGATTAAGCTCTTTTCCAGTATCAACCTAAAGGACTTCAGGCTCTCAATGTGGGAAAATGCATACCCAAATAGCCTATTTAAGTAAATGAAATAATTTAAATATTCCAAATCTTACAGATTTCTTATTTTAATAAGACGTATCTGTCAGAGATTAATGCTTATGAAGTACAGTGAAAGGATTCAGAGCTGGAATATCTAGCAAACTCTACTGCAACCTCTACCACCATGCTGAATTCTACTGCAAAAATCAGCCACCTGGGGCAAGGGCATTTATCACACTTAAATCCTGCTGAGTGAGCTGTTCAGTGTGATGGTCAGAACAAATGTCCCTCACAATTATTATGCTTCAGGTTTCAAGCAAAATTCTCTCTCTTATTTAGGCATGCAAAGGTCAAGGCTGATCTCTGTGCTAGGTGGAAAGTGGTCACACATCCTAATAAAGAGGCAATAAAGGACTAAACTAAAAAGCACTGGACAGAAGGTCAGACAAGTGACTCCTCTCCAAACATTCCTTTCCCTATCATAAACCCTTTCTGCCAGGTGCAACATATACTATGCAATCTACTGTGGGAACTACAGAGCAATTTGAGGATAGTTGCAAGCGCTGCTTTTGTTAGTTTGTCTCTCAACATCACTGCTACTTGTACGCAACTCTTTAATTTTTAAAATATGTAAATGAAGTTCTCTTTTAAATAAAATTCTGCACTAGGAAAGTCCTGGTAACAATAGCTTTCTATATGTCAAAAGTATATTTTGTGCTGTAATTACCTCTCTTCATTAGACAGAAACTTCTCTTATAATAAAAGGTCAGTCTGTGAAAACAGTTGCATTCTGAAAAATAATTCCACTGTATAATAAAACTGTGTAATTAAAGAGAAAGCTACCGTACATTGCCCAGTTAATGAGTCTTACTTCATAAATGAAGCCGCTTGAAACATTATACATGGTAGGGCATGTGGATTTGTTTGCTTCTGTAGTTCTGCAGTCTGAGCTTACTGGCTTTTCTAGAATAATCTCATTCCGTGACATTGAAGAACGTATGCTGTATTATTAGAAACTATAACGATAAACCGTCACAGATTAAAAACAATGACTGGCATTTGTTTGTATGTCTCGAATTGCTACTGATACACTAATATAAGTATCTCTAATAGACTATTTTAATCATTAGAACAGCCGCTCATGGGGAGAGGATGGAAGGAGAAATGCAGTTAGCATATATGACTAAACGCAGACAAATGTGATCTCTCGCTGAATTGGAACATCATTACTTCAATAGTAATTTTTTCCTACTGTAATAAAAGTGACTTGAGAAAGCGCTCCAAAAAGATCACAGAATATGAACTTAAACATAAGGCAGACCTGTGCAACTTAGTTAGTAAGACAGTGCTGCTATTCTATTAAATAATAAAAACGTGAAGGGTGGAACAGTTAGGAAATAAGATACTGAATTACTTTAAGGAAATGACAGAACAGGCAGATTAAAATGTATTATTAATACAAACATCAAGACCAGTAAATGTTGCAAATAAGACCACATTAAAGATAGGTCAAAGTGTCATTTATCTTATCACCTGTCAGTCATGTATAGACTCAGCCCATTCTCAGTTTTCACGCCAGCCAGTCAGAGACGTTGAAGACTCTGGTTACTCACTGTTACAGATGCATTTTTGCACATCTCTTACAAAAAGAACCTCACCTTGCCTTTTTTTAAGAGTGGGAAAAAAACGTAATCCAGCTTGTCTGAGCTCTGATTTGCTTTGGTAAGTGCAGTATCCCTGTGAAAGTGCAATTTGGAGGTCCCTCAAAGGAACGAGAGTAACCTTTGCTTTTCCCAAGCCCACCCTTCTCCAGGGCTCTGATAGCCAGGCTTCATTAAAATTCCCTATTTCTTGGTAACACATCTCATTCTTTCCCTATTGCTGGTTCAACTATCTCTTTGCAAATCACTATGGGATAAAAAATATATTAAAAAATAAACCAATGAGTAAAAGCAAAGACTTTTCAATGCAGAAGTTAAAACACATTAAACTTCTGTGCAACTGTTCTTAGAAATGGTCTTAGTCTGGTTTAGTTCATCCCTTGGGATCACTTTATGCATACAAGTCTTTCATCTAGTTTAACTTCTGTATTTTTTGCATACTTTCTGTTAATTTGGCTTAACCTTCATAAGCCTCTCCATACAGACATGGCTTTCGCATCAGGGAAGGCAGCCATTACCAGAAATCAGGTAAGAGCACATCCCTCTTACCCCAGCTTCTGACCAAGTCCCCACACGACTTGCGTTCTTTCTGCACTTCGTGTTTTCTCTCCAAGTTATTTATTCTTCCAAAAAGAATGCCAAATTTACCTTTAACACAAGTTTCCATGCTAAGAAGTTTTCCCGTGACTTGATAGTGCCAAAGAACTTTTTGTTTCTACATGGCTTTTCATTTTCCCCTTGTTAGCCATTCCTCATCTGAGCAATTTAGGTGCATCAGAACAAAATTTGCAGGGACTACTTGGACTACCTGAGTCACACTCCAAGAAACGAATCAATTTAGTAAAAGAATGGAAGTTTAATGTCACCAAATGTCAACTAGCACAGCTTTTATTCTGCTGTATTGGCAAGATTTAAGTAGTTATTTGTTTTTCCTAAAGGAATGTGAGTACTTGCTCATCTGCTAAATAAATATTTTTACCACACAGGGGTGTATAAGAATCCCCTCACTGGGAGATATTTTTCTTCCAACCCTCTTTGTATTCTGTCTGCTGCCGAAGCCACAATATGATGTCCAGAGTCTGCATAAATAATGGCCATGAAACACGTTTTTATACTTTAAATACCCAACATTTGTCCCAAGCCTTGGAATACGGATCTGGGGGGGGAGAGGGCACACCGATACATTGCAAAAGCAACGCCACGGAGAAAATTATTGACAAATGCTTGAGAGCCGGGTATCGGCAAGAGGGAACGCTGAACGTAGTGTAACGGGCCGCTGCAGGGGGGAACCTCGCCGCGCCGTCCGCAGGGGAGCGAGGCGGCGGGGCAGAGCGCGGGCCGCCCCCGGCCCCGGCCCCGGCCCCGGCCCCGGCCCCGGCCCCGGCCCCGGCCCCGGCCCCGGCCCCGGCCCCGGCCCCGGCCCCGGCCCCGGCCCCGGCCCCGGCCGCCGGCGGGGCGCGCAGGTGGGCGCTGTCGCCAGCAGGTGGCGCGCCGCCGCCGCCGGTGCCCGAGGCCGCGGGGCTGCCGCCGGCGCGCTGCTGAGTCAGGGCAGGAGCGGTGCCGGCCCCGGAACGGGCTATTTATATTCCCGCCATGTGACCGGGGGAGCGTCCCACCGCCAGCTCACTTTTTCCACTCGGCCGATTACAACTATCCGTCCTGATTTTCCTTGGAAGCCCGCGGAGGAAATTCGGGATGCTGGTTTTGATACAAGCCGCGCTTCCACGTGCTCTTCCCCGTCCTCCACCCACCCGCGCTCCAGGTTTCTTCGATTCCCGCGCTGACTGCCGGCAGGGAATCTTTTAATATTCCTGCTGCCAGCTTACCTGGAGCGGGGCCAACGCTTCTTAATAAAGACTGAGGCACGACCGTCTGGTAAAAATCTTCTGCCTATGCAGATCTGTTTTCAATTTTCTTTTCCAAACAGAAGGATGTACTGTGAAGCAGCAAGCTCTCTAACTGACCAACAAGCTTTGGGGACAGGATTTTGAAGTTTTGGCACAGACAGAAACTAGGCTGAACCTTTTACTGTAAAACTGTGTCGTGTAATAAAATCTTCTCAAATCTCATCTCCATTTATAATCACTTATGAACAAAATTTACAACCAGCAATACGTGAAGTCATATGCTCAAGCAATGCTGGTGCGCTATGCAAAATTAGGGCTGGCCTGGGCGTATGCTGAATGCCTGGACGCAAAGTCAATACAAAGGAGAGAATGCACAAAAAATGGCAGAACACATACAAGTGAAGACAAATGGAGGCATGATTTGAAAATTTATTCTTTTATGCCCTTTATGCCTTTTTTTTTTTAATATAAACATATGCCTATACACTTTCTATTAAATTGCATCAAACATACATATACCCAAGTTGTTTTGCCCTCACACTATTGACTGAAAATGCGTAACTGGTTTTAAGATGTGAATCACAAAACCATAAATATCATGATACCTAAACCAGTGCAATAATAAATACAGGGTACAGCTAAGTGTATTGGCTCCTAACACAAGTTTCACAACATTCTGGGCATTCCTGAAAAACAACAAGGTAAGTTACGTTCTAAAAATACCTCAAGCACAGATATTTGCTACCAATACATCATCAGAGTCTGATGTCTTTCTGAAGAATATGGACCCACACCATTTCAAAGGAAAACCACATCAATTCATCTTGGGAGGAAGGAAACTTACCTCCACTCCGCCTTGTTATGCAGGAATGAGTTACACTGGTCTGGAAGGCTGCTGTCATTTGACATAGATTCCAGGATTGAAATGATCTGCTTGAAAGATGGCCTTTTCTGAAGACAAAAAAAACAAAACAAAACAAAACACAGCATTTGCATTCATATACAACTACTACTGTGTAAAATTATTTGCAGAAATTTTTCAAGTGAAAGGACTGCAAGCAACAGAAACTGGGATGCTGCTTTCTCAACACGGCATCCTACAAGAGCACTGTAAATTTGTAAATGGGGTTTTTTTTGTTCTTCCCATTGAAGAAAAGGTCAGTTTGGGAAGAGTCACATAAGCTAGTAGGACTCAAGCCTTAGCTTAGTCTCCCATATCTCCCAGTAAAACCTTTTGGTGCTCAATAAGAGCATTAAACAGTATTAGTAGCACCAATAACCAAGATTCTTAATTCTGAAGAATGAAGTTTTCCTCAAGCTAAGAAGGAAAATACTGCCAAAAAGAGAAGGCTGGACCCATCAGCAACTGGTAATTAGACAGAAGGCCTTTTACAGGTAGTAACCCAAACTCTTTAATGTGTGAACAAGCTATTCAGCTGCCCGTCAAAAATGGGTTTCTGGCTGCAGTTCCCCTCTCGCAGAGAAGGACAGACTTTCCAGAAAAACCTCTCACTTAGCTATCTCAGAAGCAGCCGGGGAAGAAGTGAAGACTGAGGCTAGACGAGGACGTCTCGCCTGGCAGCCGAGCTCATGTCAGCGGTGTCTGTGCTCTTCTGTCCCAGGGCTCTCCGTCCAGCACCCACTGTGCTCACTAGTCACAGAGAGCAGTTAAAACTTCTCCGTATTTTCTACCTTCCCCTTAGTACCAAAAGGAAGCTATGAAGTAGGATAATAACTGAAAACTGAAAAAGCCACAGTTAAATGCATTTCTTGAAAGAGCGCTGACTCTGTTAGTCTGTTTGACAGACCCCAGACAAGGTTGAGACAAAAGGTTGAAACAAAATGTAGATACATAATAAGGGGATGATGCACATTCTCTCTCTATCGCGCCTGTAATTATACCATTTCTGCTAAAATTACAGATGCCGCAATTAAAACGTGCATTTTAATTTGGGAGCACAAAAACAATTAGGAACAATGCTGAGGTGTCTCTCCCAGGAAGATCCAAGTGATTTCCACATTATAAAAGAAAGACAATTTCTTTATTTTAAATGTCAAACAGCATGAAAAAGTGTCAAATGCGTAACAAAAAAAAAAAAAAGACAAGCTCTCTTATACTGTAATGCTGCACAATTCAGCTACAACTGGAGGCTTTGTCTGTCATTTTTTGGTCCATCTCCTTGATTTCAGGCAACGGGCAGTTGGATGAGCTATGCAGAGTTTCTTTGCAACAGACAGCGCTTGCCCCAGCCACCATGTGCTTACGCAATTTGGCCCCCAGCCCAGCATCCATGGACTGGCAACCTGGGCATGCCGAGCAGCATGGCAGCAGGTGCCTATTCAGCAGCACGTATTTTGCTTGCACTTGTTGATCTAGTCCCAGTGTGGAAACCCAGCAGGGTCCCCCTGCATTTATGGGGGGGCTGGGGGAGGCAGCAGTCCTCCCCCTACATGCATGATGCTGCTGGACCTGCCACAGCTGAGCAGACCCTCTGAACACGTCCCGGAGGAGCACAAGCCTCCCCAGTCAGAGAGTGTGCCGCAGCAGGGGTACAGAGCACAGAATTCATCCCTGGCACCAACCAGGACGGAGAACTCTGGTGCAGTTTTGGGGCACGAGAACCTTCCAACACCCCTCATACCCTTCTTGTTGCTACAGCTGCCATCTCTTGTAACCACCCCACTGGGTGTGGACTGTTGATAGGATTCAAGAGCCTCCCAAATGGTGAGGAAGCCGCCAGACAGGAGATCGTGGCTCCCCACCAATACACCAGGGTACTGCTGCTGCTACGGACTGTCCAAAGGACTGGCAGGTACATAACGTGTCTATACTAAACTAAGTCTATTTTCAGGAAGAGATAAAGGGCAAACATCCCCATGCTGCATTAATTACAGTATTTTACGCTTTATTTAGGATTCTTTTACAAAACACTTCCATGAGTTTTGCTTGCTCCTTCTTTCTCGGGGATATACTGGGAAGTATAGGGCAGGGCTGACACTAAGCGAGCACAGGCAACACTACTGTCAGGCCTGCCTGGAGTAACTGGAGTGGAGATAATGACAGAGAACCGGGCTTGTACCAAGGGCAGGTGAAAGCACCGACTGACTGATTTGGGAGGAGCAGCAACACACACTCTTTGGGTCCTACATGACAGGCAAAGGAGCTGTTGAGTGGTGCAACTAGAGCTGGAACAAATGCACAGTCACACAGTACTGACAAAGCTTATACATCTCTGGCTGTGCAATTTCTGTGAGCAGCCACCAGCTACCCTGCCAGCTTTGTAGCTGCCAGATTTACAGGTACCAGCTTCCTCTGGAGTCTGGAGGCAAAGCTGACAGGACGACAGAAGCCTACACTGTCATGTGGGTTTTGTTGGTTTCTTCCCCCTAGGCAAGGATAATTTCAGGTTTAATAAATGCACTCTAAGGGCAGACTGATACCTTGGTTAAAACTGGCAAGAAGTGAATTGTTGAAACTGGGAGCCCAAGCTGAGAAGCTTTTTTTAAAAAAGTCTTATTTTCAGTGGATGACTGCTTAGCACTCTCAAGTCAGTCCTTATAAGCAATTCTTAAAATACCAAGGCATGAGTCGCCTTTGAAAATTGTTTCCCTTTATATCTGTGATGTCTCATACAAAAATCTTTAAAATATATGCCCCTCTAGAAATAATTCTGGCTAATGTTTTTACTGTTTCCTTCCACTCAGTATTTCTTACTAAACAGGTCTGCATAAAACCAGGATATTGAATCCATATTGCTTTCCTTTCTTGGTACTTCTCTGTTCCCAGGTTTCTGATTTCCATTAAAATATTCCATAGTTTATAAACATCTCTGATATTAAAATGGGGATAAACTGAAGGAACAGATGAAATGAGAAAGAACCACTCACCTGTGTTTCAAAAGCAAGCATCCCCAGTAAACAAAGGCATCAGTCATGAGCAACCTTGTTTGTACAATTATCTAGTACTCAAGCAAAAGCAGCTTGTTTGGTAGGGATTTTACCATATGGAAGTAGTTATTTAAGATACTTAGTTACCACAGAGATTCTTCTTTAATAATTACTGACTTAAAATAATTAGTAATTAACATTTTACTAAAATGCTTTGAACCCACTAGGGATTATTTGTTTCAACTAGCACAGTTTAAACTGTATAAAGACTACCATTACAAATATCATATGGAGCAACGCACTATGGACGTTTTTCTCCACATATGAAGAAATTCTTAACAATTCAAAGCAAAGTTAATAACTCTGTCCATTCCCATAAGGAGGTTATGGTGTGAGCAGTGTCTGACACTCCAGCTGCTCTGCAGCAGCTCTCCAAGTGTATTCCTTAGCCCCACAGTAAATGCACATCCCTCTTTTCTCGGGGTAAACCACCTAAAGATACCTCATGCTTTCTGAGGGCTAAACATATGCACGTTAGCAATTGCTTTTGAGCAGCTGACATGCTCAAGCTCACCCCTGCTTGACCTTCAGTAACTTGTTCATGCATCAACTATCTGATTTTCTAAAGCTAATCCTGGCAAAAAGGGAACGTTACACACAGCAGTATTTTAGAGGAGCGTGCTCCATCTTTTGGCTCATGCAGGCCACACAGCCTTTTATCAAGGCATTTTGAGAGCTGCAAGTAGCGATCCTTTCCCAACACGTGACTCAATAAGTCAGTCACATGCCCAAACTGTGACCAGAGATTACTCCATTTCAGTCATGTGAACAAAGCATTTATAATTGCCTAACAGAAGAGAAGCTGCATGAAAAAAGTAGCAAAGAGCAGACTGTCAGAAAAAAACATCTAACATGAGATTCACTGTCTGCACACATCAGAGATGCCTCTGGGAACAATGCTCCCAGGAACCAGCCCAAACCCAGGTGAATTGCTCGTGCAGACAGAACTCAGCCTGATGGTTGGGCATCCCTCTTTTACAACATGCAGATCCCTACCTCTCCTTGGAAAACAGCAACAGCCTTCTGGACACTTATATATGTGGCTAGAGCAAGGCAGGGAGGGAGCTGATCTACTATGTGCTGCAATTACAGAAAAGAAGCTCCAATAATTCTTATTCTGAGGCATTTGGTAGTGATGCTGATGCTTGGGAGTAGTTATTAAAGACAAGTAGTTGCCACTGGAAAGTGCTCTTTAGCAATTACTGACCTAGAACTTAAACAGTCTACTTGCAGACTCAAAGACTGAAAGCATTTTTCTCCCCTCCCTTTTGTGGAGAGGATAGAGGGAGGTATTAAGGGAATGGCATTTAAATGGGTGTTCACGTGGAAACCACATGTTGATGACGGATCTCAGCCTTCCAGATCCATTCTGTAGGAAAGCAACTCCTTGCTTAAAAAAAAGGAGACCAAGAAGGGAAATCTCCATTCTCATATTGTTCTTCTATGGCTGCTCTCTGGTGATAACAAGTTCTAGCTTTAGAGTACCTAAGCACTATAATTTGTCTTGGGATTAATCTTGGTCTCTCTGAAGCAGCAGCTAACCTTCTCCCGAGTTTAAAGGAACAAAGTTCTTCCTGGTGCCTTGACTTGAGAGAAAGAGCATCATTTCCCTTCCTTAACTATCCTTCCCTCTCTCAAATACCTTAATAGGCAAAGGAAATGGATGCTAATCCTTGGTAATAAAGCTAGTATGCCCACAGGCTCTTTCCAGCCAGTTTTAAGTACAACAGGATGGTAGCAGAGTCCATTTAAAGAAGGTAACTCCCATAACCTACAAAAGCTTTTACTGACTAAATATTGTCTTTAATCTCTCTTTTAGTTTATTCTTGTAGGGGCAGATTAATAGTGACAATGGTTTGGCTCTTTAACTTGTATTTTTACTGTTTTCATGGTTAAACAGTATATTACAGTACTTCTATTATTATATTATTACAGTATAATCATTATAAAGCTCATCATCCAAAGTCCTAAGGGAAAAGATCAGGAAAGGTTTAATGTTAATTTAGAATGCGTTGCTGCTGTTCCTACCTGCATTTTATGGATTAAGTTATTCTTTACATGTTTTCAACACAAGGAAGGCATCAAAATTGGACCTTGGAATAGATATTTCATATGTGATGCTGACATACATCCAACAAAGATTAAATATTAACTATTGAAAGAAAATAGAAAAGAACAATTTTTCACTTGCTCCAAAAATGGCTACATTCTTGCCATCTCACCCGATTTACTGTCATTGTCTTTAGTAGTCAGGTAAGTCAGTAGCATAATAACTCTTGATTAAAAAGGGAAAGAGACACATTTAGGTATAAATATGTAAACCCATTAAAAAAAAGACAGCCACAGCTATCTTTGTGAAGAAATGTGTCCATTAGCATGCATCAGTGATGTTATCTCAGACTTGTCCCCCAAAGAAACGCTAGCACACTTAGCAAAACAATGCAGGGGGTGGTGGTGTAGAAATCAAACACAAATTAAATTACCTTTGAATCAGCATCCCAACATTGGTGCATCAGTTCTGCAAAACTTCTGGGACAACTGCTTGGAATGGTTAATCTCTAATGGAGAGAGAAGGTACCAGTTATTGGGACCATTTCCCTTTAAGCTGCTACTAATAGATTTCCCATAAGAGCAATCCAATTAAAAGAAGTAAAACACACTCTTCTTTCTTTTAAACACAATATAAAACCTGAGGATTGACATATTAAAAAGAAAAATAAAAATTACTAACACTAGCAAGACATACAATTAATTAATAGACCTATAAGGAAGGAATGGAACAAATGCACAAATGGAGTTCCTTAAGAAAGCTCGGAGACAAGGAAGTAAAACCAAGGCAAACAGCTTTTAATACTAAAACATAATAGTTTGTGGAGGTTACTGCATGGTATTCTAAGATGCTTGTCAAGATAGGTATAATGTACAGCCTGCCTTAATTCCTTTCTCCCACACAGATGATCCAGCTGTACAATACTATAATCACTTTTGATATAAAAAATGGCTGAAATATAGATTATATTAAGTGAGTTCAAAAGAGTTAGGTGAAGCTCTACATGACACAAGAGATGTTTCATGAGCCTGTGGTCAGAAGGATTAATGAGGACATGTAGATCTCAGGAAGCACTCACAGAGCCCAGTGAACTCATATAAATATTTCCTGATGACTGAAAACAAGGAGTTGCTGGTTATAGCCAGGACCACTGACTACAGAGAATTAGTTTGAAGCTTGTTTGTTTCCTTTGCTGAGAGTTTTAAACCATGAAAAGATTCCCTCAGCCAGTCTTAGAGGACTTTTAGTTTAAAGACTCTGCCTCCAATCTGGAAAGCCTAAAAGCAAATCCTTTCTCATATACACACCCACAGATACCGAAGCTCTCCAGTTGATTAAACGTGCATCCCAACAACAGTACACATACATGGAGATCCCTCTGCTCTTGCTAAGGCAGTTAACTGACTTCAGATATTTCGTATTAAATGGAAAAAATATGTAGATAAAAAACAGTTCCTCAGTGAAATGAGTCCAAATATAAGAGGGGTCTGGAAAATATAAGCTGGAAAAAGGGGTTCCCTGTCCTATAACAGGTGAGAACAGGTATTACAGTCCTGTTCAGACCAACCTGCCAGGAAGACCCTTGGATCTGTCCTACTATTGCCATTTCACAAGCAAAGCAGAGCAAGCTGTGTCAAATTGTACCATTATATTACTGCAACGTGACCTGCAAAGCTTTACAAGCCACAGCAGCCAAAGTAAGAGTTAACAAATTCTGCTCCACAAGCATTTGAACACCATGAAAACTGGAAACATGAGATACAGAGCCAGGGCACAGCAGCAGTATGATTATTAAAATAACTTAATACCTTAAGGTGCAAATCTTTCTGTGCAAGAAATACCCAGAAGTTTGTACAATGCATAAACAAATTGTACTGGTGCTTGATCTCTGGTTGAGTCATTAGCCTAAAAATACACCGGCTAGTCTTGCTACAGTATTTGTCTGTAACCCTCACTGTTCCAGGAGGTGGAAAATCAGTTGCAATCAGCATTTATATGTCTCACTCGTGCAGAATGTTTTCTGTCATGTAATACAGAGATAGCAGGTTCCAAAAGTGTCGTGTTATACGAAAGATGATGTTTCTCAGTGGTAATTTATTATGAGACCACACCTAGCATAATCTGAACTCATGTATTTTCTTTTGTGGATTAAAAAAAATATATAATTATATAGAACCTTTACCAGAATAAAAATAACACTGTGAAATTATGCAGAGAGTCGAAAAGGACTCATACAGAATCATTAAAATCCACTTTATTTGTTGGGTTCAGGCTTTGCAAATGGGGATTTTTCACCCTACACAATTATGCTTTGGCCTCAGTCCGACACCAGTTTTAACACGAGACTTGCAGTGCAAAAAATGAAGGACTGGCTCAACAGTGATTCAATTCTGTTGTGAACTGGAACCATACAACCCCATTGATGTCAACAGATTGAACTGAGAGCAGAACCTGACCCTCACACTTGCTTTGGGGCATAGAAACTATGAAGAAAAGTAGTACAAGCTGATTTTTACAAGGTTTATGCTGGACATGTTCCCTAAGTCATGGCCAGAAAAAATAAAAACTAAGTAAGCAAGTGTTAATGCCCTCTAAGCTCCGTGGCACCCTTCCAAAGAAGATGGTAGCAACAGGCTAGTGGTACCTAGCAGACAAACAGCTGGCTCTGAAAATGTCACCCCTTAGGTTTCTTCAGCCATGAGTAAAATAGTCATCATGTCCACATTTTTTTCATATTGTATTTTACACAGGTCCTTGCTCTGCAAAACTGTAGAGAAATGCGTGTTGTACCCCCTGACATCTTTCAGTGTATGACTACATCTCTTTACAATATTCCCAATGCCACTCTGTACCCCTTACATAAAACTGCACGTGGTAGGCATAGGAAACAAATACCGTTGATGGAAGGCTTTATGGTTCCTCCTTCAAAATGATGTATGAGGCTTTTCCTAAACTAGGAGAAGGTGTCTCTGTGCCTCCTGCTCTGATAAATGCTGTAGAAGACCACATTCATAATCTTCACACTGTTAGTGTAGCATTTCCAACTAATCAGTGTATCACAGTATCACTCACTGGAATTAATCCAGTCCTCAAATAGAAGCAAAAAAGAGAGAGGGAAAAAAACACCAACAAAAAATATTAAACTAAGAGGAGGAAACCTAACTCCTCTGTTTAACTCTGAAGCATTCTGAGAAACAGTTTATGTAGAATAATAGGAATCTGTATTGTACAATCACTGCCTTGCCATTGTAACGTTTCCCAAGCTTCCACTGTGTCTAGATAGAGGAGGTTTCATCTTTGTGGAGGATTTCCATGCTTGTCTGTGTGTGGTACAGTCACAACTTTAAATGTTTTTTAAATGTAGTTACTGTCTTTGATATCAAGGGACTATGTGTTCAGATATACGCTCACATGTCCAACTAACTGAAAGCCTCAATTTGTGAGAAGAAGAAAAGCGAGGCTGGGGACCCTGTACAAACGGTGTTTACACCACTGAAGTGCTTTTGAAATGGAAAGACTCTGCATGAGGAGGCTTGCAGCTATGCCACAGCCTTGCCGATACCAGTGAGGAGCTCATCTTCAATGTAGTGTTGAACGTAGGTGGCAAAACTGTAATTTCACTCTTTTTTTAAAACTATTTTTTCTTCTTTTATTTTTGAAATTTTCATCTAAGCGGCAGTTTCTTGTACTATAGTGACTCCTGCTGGGAGAGTTAAGTTGAAGTAGCTGAAGGTCTCTTACAGATATATCAACTCCCGGCCAGTAAAAAGATGTCCTAAACGCAGGAGATGGAGTTAAACTGTTCCCCTACCTTGGACGCAATGGCTTCTTTCATCACTAAGAACAAACCCCTAGGTTTTACAATTGAGACTGAGAAACTAGTACAGTACTTGTACAATTTTTGATCTACAGCATCACGACGTGAAGCTGCAACAATTAGATGTAAAGGGTCCATTCATGAGGAATAACATCACTTTGACCCTTTGTGTTAGCTCCTACTGCTAATCTTTCCATACGCGTGAACTTACTTTCAATTTGAAGAAGATGAAAAAGTCTTTTGCAAAACCCCAATACTGTTTTCTGATCTATGTACCTGAATGTAGAAACGTAGTCTTACCTCGTTTTTTTCCACTACAAGCCAAGCTACTTGTAATCCTTCCAAGCCTTTAAAGGGGACCTCCCTTGTTAGCATCTCCCAGAGAACCTGGAACAGAAAAAAAGAAAAGAATTTTTATTTCTGTACTTTGTATTTTAAATACATTATTAAACCTTGATACAGCACTATTCTGTATCCAATTATCAGGCAACCAGTTTCCATTTGCAGGAACTTGGACCAGTGTTTGTGTGCAAGATCCTCTCACTAAATTAATTTGAATGTTTCTGCTTTTTCCTCTACAGAAAAGCTGAGATGAAAAACTGGGTTGTGTGGGGTCTAATGCCTGCAATTTTGAGAGCACCATGGAAAATGCTTTTTACTTTCTTTGTACACTATAAAGTTCACATTTGGCAGTTGAGACTTGGGAAGACAATGAACTCTTCTCTCCTTCTCAGCCCCAACTAGACACATCTTTGCTTTGTAGTCATTTTGCATTTAAAAATATTTCTGTATGATTGCAACTAGTGCTTCTCAGTAGTCAGAATATGATCCAAAAGGTATTTTGCTCCTATGATATGCCTATGAAAATATTAAATGTAATTTTGCAAGCAAAACTATACTTGTTTATCTCCAAGTATGTGATTATGTTAAACTAAACAATATACAGCATATAGAAAATTACTCTCTTCTCCTCGATATCTTACAGACGCACTGTCCTTAGATATAGAAAGATCTCCTAATTTCGCATGCTTTTAGCATTTTGGTAACACAGTATCCGAGACTGCAGAAAAGCTACTCTGCAGAAAAGAGAGTTTGGCATCACCAAAAAGGCTTCAAGTCAATGAATCCAACTTGTTTTTCTGCCAGTGGCACTACATATTGGAGTTCAACCAAATTAACAGGCACTTTGTACCTTCACTTGTACATGTCTTTTTCTTTTTTTTTTTTTTTTTTTTACATATCTTGTTACAAATATCTACATACCAACTTTTTCGTCTGCTCATATACCAAGCATAACAACAAAAAAAGGCATAATTTATGTAGGATCTGACCAAATGCATTACGATCCTTATGAATGTCTCTATATCCAAGTCTCTATATCCTATTTGGGTTAGTATCCAGGCTTATTCCAGCTACATCCTTTTGAATGGATTCTGGCCAGCTATGAAGGTAATTAGAAAGAAAATGCGATAATATTGGCAGATGCAGCTCAAGCAGAAAAAATGCACTGAGGCAGAGTTGGGCCTTTAATCAAGTGAACAGGGTACTCCATCACTAGACCTATTTGAATAATTCTGCTTGAGTCAGAAGACTGATTAGTAAAGGTAACAGTATCTTGGAAAAGTAAGTGAAAGGATAGTTTTCCTGACAATAAGAAATATATGGGGAAAGCTATCATAGAGGTATTCAACTCTCCCATTTGCCTCAATTCATTCCTTTTAGAAGAAAAAAAAAAAGGCACCTCAATTTGTAATTCTAATTATCACCTCTCTACTGGTAGACAAGGAAATTTAACTGCAAGAGAAGGAAATAATTTAGCAGTCCCATGTACTTCAGACAAAAAAGCAGTGTACAAAACAGCCAGTTTAAAACAAAAGCCCCTGGACCAAATCAAACATACAGCTGAGCAGCCTTGCAGAACCACCTCATCTGTACAGCTGTACCATGAAACCACAGAGAAGAAACTCAAGTATGCACATCAGATAGAGCAGTATCTAAATACGTCTTCCAAGTAAAGAACATACTGAAATACATGTTAAATGTCTCAAAGAGCCTTGAGCTGGAAAACTCTACTGCTCTGCCACCTTTCTTTCAGAAGACTGTAAATTATAAGGGTTGTCTTGTTTCATTCATGCACATAAGTTTGTGCAGAACATTTTGCACTGAATTCCTTTATCATGACACCTTTAGTGTTTTATCATGACACCTTTAGTGTTTATTTCCACTGCCTGTACGGATCACTGCCTTCCTAAACCAACAGCGCTGGCTTAAAACACTTCAAGACTGCACATAGTTCAAGACAAAAACGGCAATCTGACACAATATGAAGAATTTTTCTTAATGCCTTATTTTTTACCAATAGTAGAAGAAAGTAAAAGATACAAAAGTGGGATGTCAGAAATCCTTGTATTTATTTACACAGGTTTAGGAAATGTTCTAACAACAATGCAAATTTCATATTCAGGCCAATGGGGTACATAAAGCCTTTCCTTCCAACGGTGACATATCTCTATGTTCAGTTTTATAGGAGCTTCAACCCCATCTCATGGATTAGCTACCCTGAATCATCAACTAAGGTGAATGATTGCATTATCAGTCTTTTAAAAAGCAGCAAATGGGTATCTTCTGCATTCCCGTTTGTCTCTTCCTGTCCCCAGGGTCATTCAGCAGCAGAAAAAGCACCTCAACCTGACTTACCCTGGCCTCTTTATTGCGAGATACACTCTGGTCATTTTCAGAACTGGCTCCCCAGCTCACCTCATATGGAAATCAATCTGTCTTCCATTTCCGGTATAATTTAATTGAGACTGACATGGTTCACTTCCCCTCCCATCTCTGATGGTGAGGATCGCCTGCTTTCCTGATCACATCACATCTCTGTGATGACGGACAGCAGGTGCTCACAGAGAAACAGCCAAGCTAGACACAATGATGGAAAACAAAGCAAGATCATTTAATGTAGTGGTTTGTAAGCTGTGGCCTCTGAAGATGTTGGGCTCTTCTTTGCACACAGAGAAACACAAAGGAGAGAGAAATGTATGAATGTTCATCCTATAAATGAAGCTGAGAATAAGAATTATTCTTCAGAAAAAGCTCACAGCCTGACTTCTGTCAGCTCAGCTGTGCGTTTCAATTCTTATCCTCTCAACTATGTGACAACAACCAAAAGGAAAATAACCAAAAAAACAAAACCCCCACATCCCCACCATGGGGCGGGGAGAGATTCAAAGTGCCATATAGGATAGGGAACATCCAAATGAGTAATTTGAGAAAAAGCAAACACTCAGAGCATCTTCACTGAAAAAAAGAAATGTTTTCTCTTGGTAGGAAGGTGTTCACAGATGAGGGTCAGGAGCCACAATTAGCAGAAGTACAGCATGAGCAGAAAGTGTTGCACTCTTAGAGGTACTGCCCTTAGGCATGAAAATTAGGTCAGTCTTCTCTGCATTGATCCAAGTGGAAGTTAAAGATCTCATAATTCTTTTCAAAAAAAGTAAGGGATAACCCCTTGAGCTGGCCAACATTCCCTCTATAAATAACGTATGTTCTCATAGCTAAAGCAATGTATGAACTATTGCTAGGAGCATAACAGCTGCTACGTTTAACGGCAGTCTCTATGCTACCAATAGCCAATTAATGATTTTACTTTTTTGTTCTTGTAAGTGTTAAAATAATTCAGCTACATCACATAAGCCTTCTATGATTAAACACATTTATACTGATACACAAACACACACTGCAGTGCACTACAAACAATTTTGCCAGGATAACATATTCTGAGCATACATCTTCATGATTTCAAAACAGCTTTTAGAGTGAACATTGTCATTCCACATACGCTTTCATATCTGGAAGAGAAGCAAGGAATTGTTTTTGAGCAACACAATGACACACGAGTCAATTTCTGGGTTGATCACTTGTAACACTTGGTATCTGTTGTTTGGAGTATGGATCTGGAAATGGATTAGAAAACAGAATCACAGCACGGCTACAGGACAGTGCAAGATCTGTCTTTGTGTTGTAATAAATCTCCTGGAACATTTAGCTTTAGCATTTCATGGCAGTATTATAAATTATTTACTATATATCTCAAAGAGAATATATGGACCTGTTGAACCATCCATGAAGAGCAGGACAAACTAATCTGAACATTAGCTATAAACATGTATGCAACTGTTCACAAAGAGGAAAATTCATTTCAGCTGAGGAGCAACTCAGACCTATAAGGTTGCAGAAAGACTTTGACACTTCATGGAAAAAAGCTCTTGTGCACCTTAAGCAGAATATTTAAAGCCAGACTGGTTTGTAGAAAGAAAAGCCAGTCAGGAAAAAAAAAATAGCAGAAAAGAAATTAAAGAAAACCATGGGGAAGGCGACAAATATGGCCAACAGAATATCTATTCCTAGCATCTTACTAGTTTACATTTGAAAGGATTCTGTTCTTTGTTAACAGGACTTTAACTGAAGAAAAGCAGATTTGTCTCTCTAGCACAAAAGCTGCTGGCAAGTGTTACACTTTGAAAAGGGATTCTTTAAATTTTGTTTTTATAGATGATAATCGTGTGAAGAGACAAAAATACCCTTTCTAAGATTTTTTGTTTTCAGACTCCTAGCTAATTCTCTGATAGTCTAACACTTATTATAGGGAAATTCCAACTTTCAATGTTATATTCGGACAATTTCTTGCTGGTATAACCCCATTATGTCAGTAATTTCATCAACAGAGAACTTGGGCCACTGCCATTCTTCATTTCTACCCCTGCATCTCCTCTGAAAATGATGGTGTTCCAAGACTGGAGTTATAAAAAGACAAATTCATTCCTAAGTCCTTATGAATTCATAAGCTGCTACCCACAGTAGAACACATTAGCTCAAAAACAATATATTAAAAAATGTGGGTCAGATATTATTAGGCATACTAAAGTAGCACTATGCACCTGTAACCGCCTTAAAATATTCTCATAACACTGTACTGTTTTCATACAGAGGGTAGTTGAGTTTTACCTCCAAGCACAGAACTGTCAAAGGAGCTTTACTTTTTGGATGAGGAAAAATAAACTATGTGTGACATACTGTTCCCAAGGCTCTGGTAATATTTGACATGATAAGATATTAAACAATTTCTTACCTTCTCCCACTTCTAGAATGTTACTTAAAGTCAATTCACACCAAGATGACTATGTGAGCAGTTTGAGCTGTAAGACCATGTTTGGAATTTCTCCTCTAACGTTTTTGCTTTGTTTTGAAACTGGAATGTTTCCCTTCAGTGGATAATATGTGATTGCTTCCAGTAATAGTTTACATTAACATTTACATTTGTTAGCTTATGTTCTCTTACTGTTTGTGACCTAGTTCAGTTAAGGCAAGCAAGGATTTTACATCTGCCAATGTAGGCTTTTTCTCCCTCCTTGCAAACCTTCAACCTTTCATTTGTAAGCGACGCCACATCCTCTCCCATGTATTTTTTTCACCATAAACAACTGTTTGGCAAAAAGTTTAAGTCATCTTCCATTGGGACATCAACTTAGCTAGGTATAGCCATAGGTGCTAGCTCAAAACCGTAGTGCCTCCCTCACATCTATCTCCTCCCATCCCTCAAAGAGAAAGAGGCAATACTTGACAGGTACTGAAAGAATTCCTCATTCTGCCACCCACCGTTGAATCCAAACCCAAAAATGGTTAATACACAGATATGCATGGAAACTACAACCCCACTTCCTTTCCTTTTTCCCCCAAAGTATTCATTACTGTTCTCTGTCAGAGAAAGGCTATGGGGCTAGGCACACAACTAGAGTAGAGCTATTTCTAGCCTACTTTGTATTGCAGAGCAAAACCAAATTAGAGTTTAACTGTGGACAAAGTGAAATAATTCACATTACTGTACCTGCAAACCTGACATTCTGAACTATAACTGATTGTTCCCCCTTCAGAAAAATGGAAAAATGGCAAAGCAATGCTGGCCTTTTCTATATTTTTAGATGGGGCCTCTGCCTCCACAAGAGGTACAGTCTCTATTTCTCACAGCTAATGATAGCACGGTCTTTTAAACAATTAAGCATGGAGAAGTGACTTTTAACATAAAATCAGTGACACTCCATTTTACGGAAAGTGGAATCTTAATCATTTAATCCTGTTATACACCTATTGCAAGACAACCTTTTTCTCTTCTGTTCCACTAAAAAACACAAGCAGAGTTTCATGATGCAGTGGCTCCTGCAAGCCTTTGGACATATGCTGAATACTTGTGGTAAAGCATGCACTTCCCCCACTGGCATGCTGCTAATCTAATCAGATAAGGATCTTACTAAACATGCAAGACACTGTTCTTCCTGTCATTTTCAAGCATGTAATTATAAATTATGGGTCAGTCTTGAAAGAAAGTGTGACATTTTTTGTCATCCTTATTTAGAATTGTTGTTCTTGCATCACACGAATTCTGTCACACTAGAGATCTGCTACTACGCATAGGGAAATGAGAGGCACTCACCACTCCGTATGAGTATGTGTCACATGTTTCAGACACTGGGAGACTTTGGATAACTTCTGGAGCCATCCATGGAAAAGTGCCCACTAATGACATGTGTGTTGTATGGGAGTGGAACCTTGAGGCACCAAAATCACAGATCTGGCAAAAATAAATAAAAAACAAACACATTAGAATATCAACCTCATTCATTAGGCATCAAAACATTGAGTCAAGCAGCAGCATCTCTCTACAAATAATTAAAATGTTCATACCTTCAACACGCCATCAGCAGCTATAACAACTGAAAATGAAAAAACAATAAGTTACAAGAATGCTATTAAAAATAAACACAATACATTTTCACAGCAGAAGACTTTGCTTTTTATCAAGAAAAATGATCCTATGGTGAGCTGGCACCTGAACATGCATGATTGTCCTGCTTTCTCTGAGAAGCTTTAGAGAACATCTGTAAGCCTCTGAACAAACACGAAACCTTTCAGACTTTACTGAGTTCAAAGACAGAGACACAACTATAGCTGAAATACAGATAAACTCCATTCTTCCCAATGTAGTCAGGCTTAACAAGAAGATCTCTGAAAGATTCATTAATAAAAGGAAAAACCTACAACTGAGGTGAGATCTAGACTTTTCTTAACTATTATCTCCCCATGTGCATTACTATGATCTGTGTCCCTCCTATGCCACTACTACTAGTGAAAGTTTCAATTAAAAGGCAACATTCAGCAAATTTCATAAATGGTCATCAACTGCCAAGTTCAGACTAACCAGTGCAGCTCCACACTGAGTGCATATTACTCCAAAGCATGAGTATCTGTCAAACCTCAAAACAGGCCACAGTAAAGACAAGATTTTCAGATAAGAAATAATAGACCTTATCTGGTCTATTGTGTCTGGTGTCTGCCAGCCTTCCCTGGTACTCAACCTTTCCAAATGGAAAAAGGAAGTGAGGAGTGCCCAGGCAATGTCTGACAGCTGATAAGATGGGTACAATCATGGTCAGCAAGACACAACTTGAAAGAGCCCTCCACAGTGCTCTAAATGACGCCAGGGACTGTAACAGAGCTCAGACAGCCTGGGGATGGGGAGGAGGGAACAGGCTCTTCTGCGCCTCAACAACTCCTAGTGAAGCTTGATGACAGCCAAGGCTTTAGTTAGTTCTGCGTATTCACAAAGCTCAGGTACAGATTTAAATGCTACGTTACCAGGTAACAGTAAATGCAGAGCGTTTCAGCGTTTTGCTACTTTACCATTCCTGGACTTCAGATCCCTGTGGATTACTTTAACTGGAGCTTCCATGTGTAAATAGTGCATTCCTACACAAAACAAGGGAACAATCTAGTTAGGCAGGCTGAGCGTGGCCATCGCCTATCAGCAGTCATGTTTCCTGGTTCCCATTAATTGTCCTCATTACGAGTTGGCATACCTGTATGTCACATTGATACGCTGCAGGAGAAGCAAAGCTTCCCATAATCTACTTTGAGTAAAAACACTAAGCAAAGCTCATTTATTTCTCAGAGCATCTATATGGGTATGTTAATGCTTTTTAATATCATATTTAGTGATTTCCTCAAAGGTCTTGTCTACACAGGGAAGCCAAGACATGAATTTACTGTTCATTCATTAGTTTATACTAATTCTTGTGTGGTCACAGAGAACACAAAAGACAAAACAGCTTCTTCTGCATTATTATATGAAGAATTTCAGTATGTTTGCTGAGAATAAGCCCTTAGCTTCCTTAAATGTTCCAATTCAAGTCAAATGTAAGGATAATTATGCACTTTACCTCATAATTAACTCTACATCAGCAAAATTACCCTCTTGGGACTTAGGGGCAAACCAGAAGTAAAACTGGCTCATAGAAGCCATTTTCACTCCAGAAATTATTTTGGATTCCTAACAACCAAGGAACATATTAAAAAGCACAGTGAATGGGGTTTGCTTTTTTTATATTCGGTTCTTTTGGGGTTTTTTGGTTTTGTTTTGGTTTAGTTTTTTTTACAATTTGAATAAGGAAGTATAGGAAGGCTTTCCTGACTTCACAGGGAAAGGGTCTCCAGCTGTACACTTTGCTGGCTGCGTAGGATAGTAATGCACCGCTCGTCTTGCTTACCTTTAGCTATGTCAGTTGCCCAGGTCATGATATGATCCATATCCATCTCTTCACTTTTGTTACTATTAATGTAATCAAACAGTGAGCCAGCAGAAGCATACTCTGTTAAAAAACAACAACAAACTCACATGACATTTTAAAACATTGCACCTAAACTGAAAGTTCTAATGGAAACTCTGCCAGTTCCAGAAAGCAACGTCTGGCTTAATGACAAAGAATTTGGGTTCAGCAGCTAATATTATTAGTAGTGTAGCAGGAGAGTGGTAGTTTGTTCTCATTCTCACAACACAGACATAATCTACTGCTAAGGGCAGAAAAAAGTAAAATCATATATAACAACAGGCATTAAAATGAAAAGACATTAGAAAGGTCTGGCATCAACAAAGCTCAGGCAAAGCAGTTCAAATTCCAGAGTAAAAGGTTCTGGATGCTCCTTGTTCAGGACCAACAGACCTTTTTCTTAACTTTTCTCAACTACACCTACAGAAACCCACAGCAGGATTATATGGGTACAAACAAGGGCTGTTTTGGCCCAGTGGTGCTTACAAGCGTGGAAGATGTAATCCAGTCTGACTGTCAGAGCTCGCGGGGCTGAAAGCTGGAATAACAAGCCAGTTACACCTACACACATTTAGGTGTGAAACTGGAGACAACTGAAACCTGCACAGCACCACTTTTACATAACTTGAAATTCTTACATATTCAAACAGTGAATTTGCCACTTCTGATCGGAAGAGCAGTTAACGGATGAGTTTGGTGGTATCAGATCCTTCTTACTGTTTCCAAGGACAGAGGATATTCCTCACTGGTGAGCAGTACTGCGTACAAATGATGCCCCATAACAAAGCATAATTATTTTCTTTCTTTTTTTAAAAGTAAAACCAGATGTTAAATATAAAATGTTCTCTTAGGAAGAAAGGGGTTGCAAGTAGAAAGGGAAATTAAAATTTTCTTCTCCTGTTTCCCCATGGAGGAACAGAGTGGCAGATCAAATCATTTGTTCTTGAAAAAATGGAAGGAAGGAACTGGAGGTCTAACCCTGAGGTAAGTGGGCCAGATTTCCACGTGCTACAGGTCATGTTCAGCAGTCTAAAGGCTGTAGCTCCTCTGCTTAGTATTTATTACATAAGCTTTATGTTTATTTAGTATTCATTCATGTTTCACCAAAAACACCACAGGAGGTTCGTGAGTTGAAGCAGCTGATACATTTTCTTCTATCTGGTTGCCAAGACAGAGTGAGCACATGCCACCTGGTGCAGCCCAAGTAGCACAAAGACCAGAGGGATGCAAGGAGCAACTTCAAGCCTTTCATCCCTCTCTCCCAAGGCTATTCAGTGTGCTCCTCAGGCAGTCTGGAGAATTTAAAACCTACTTACAAGACCCCCAAAATCTGCATACCTAAGGTGACAAACTAGCTGGTATACAATTGAAATGCTTAATTTCAGCC
Organism: Mycteria americana; assembly: GCF_035582795.1. NCBI lineage: Eukaryota > Metazoa > Chordata > Aves > Ciconiiformes > Ciconiidae > Mycteria > Mycteria americana. The sequence goes on from NC_134373.1 coordinate 20,419,921, forward strand.
ATTTCAAAGCAGTCACAAAATCATTCTCTCTAAGACTACATAAAATATACCTGAATTGTTGTTAATAGTAATATTAATCAATGAATTATACATAATAGGCTAAATGCCTAAAAAGTAAACATTGATCCCCATCAAGGAAATCAAAACCACTGGGAGATTGCTGCGTGGGGAAGGAAACTCTGCACAGCCTAGAGCACGGTAGGCCATGTGAGAAGATTCCAGCTCTAAATGAAAGGAAAGAGGGAGAAAATAGGAAGTCCCTTGAAAGTAAACACTCAAGTGGCAAGTTAGTTTTGGATCATTACTGCAGGACCTCCCGCTGAAAGGAGCCTCTGCAGGAGACAGAAGTGTTGCTTCTGATGTCACCGAAAGAGGAGTAAGCTGCTGACCTGCACATTTCCTCAATTAAAACATAAGCTTTTTTTACCCATGATGTCATCATCTGTCTTATAAATGGATTCTTCAGGAATAGGTTGGCTGCACGCTTTGCATGCCTTTACAATGCATAATTTGATCCATCAGGGTCAGGGACAACGCAGCTCCCGGAGCCCTTTGCCACTCTGTGTGAACAGAGGCAAGCAAGCTTCAATCAACAAAGCTTGATCCTTTAGTATTTCTTCTACATATTTATTGTGCCACAGGTTTTTACTAGGAGCTTATGGATTTGGAAATCATATCGCAAGGATCGTTTTCTGTCAATAATGGAAAAGACGTATTTGCTTTAGAAAGAAAAGCTCTGAATGCCTGATTGGACCCACCCTGTGATGGGCTGTGGGATACACCATATGTTTCTGTGCAGACGGGGGGCACAAGCTCTGAGAACCTTTTGGGGGGAGGCAGCTGTGGTCAAAAACCAGATCTGAAAGCCAGGCATCGAGACCACTGTTGCCAGAAACAGACAGTGACATCTAGAATGATGTGATCCATGTTAGCAGCTCGCCAGGCGGGATGATCGGCTATAACACTGACATACATCCCAGCAGGGAAACGTGTTTTGACTGCAGATGTAGCCTTTCTCAGAGAACTCTCTGACCATCCCACATAAGACGTCACGTGCAGCTAACGCTCAGTACATGCCAATGCTTGGCTGAATGCCCTCATTTCCATCACTCTGCAGAATCATTAGGTTCTCAGGATTTCTTCTTGTTTGGGCTTTTCCCTCACAAGAAATGGATCTCTGACTAAACACAGGATTAAGTCCACAACACTGAAGGCCATCCAGAAGATCACGGAGTGAAAATCTCTCCAAAAGATATTTCAAGTGCAACTACCATTTCTTTTCTCAGTAGCGGGGAAATAGAGGCTTGCTTCCCTTCCAATCCAAGGGACTGCAGTCTCCTTGGAAGTTGCATGGAGAACCAATGCAGTTTGTTAAAAAAAGCTTTTATCTTTAGCCAGGGTAGAATCAGAGCTCTCCGAGTAACAAAGTGGTTGGACTACGCAAGAGTCTCCTCCTCACAGATGGTTAAAGAGTCCCCATTCCCAATGACATAATGAACTACTTTAGCTGCTGTCTGTCCTGTGACTGGCAAGCAGGTCAAATGTCCTTCTCCAAACACTGACCTTTTGTGAGATCAAACTGAGGACTTTCTGATCCAGACATCATCCTGAGCTGTTTATTACACATTTCCTTTGTCACTCTGCTTGCTGGTTTACACTTATGTTATAAATTATAGTAAAATTACATTACTGGATTTATTAGCTTTCTATTATTTTTATTGCTTCAAGAAGATATTCACGTTCCTGTCTATATGCTATCACCAGGGCATCCTCTGAGTGGTGTAGGCTGTGGTCACCCCATGCCCCTCTGGAGTACTGGATGCAACACTGCGACCTCCATTAGGCTGATACTCCTGTAAGTAAAGCTCCCCATGCTCTGAACAGTGCTGTGTCTCAGATGCACTCCCACCGGATTACACTGCCATCTACTGTGATAATCGGACGTCTAAGAGACAGGTAGATACAACTGAATTTTCACAGGTTCTGTCCACCATCTGAGAACCAATAAAAACCTGAACAGCAGTGTTTCAAACTGGTATCAGACTGTGCCACATGCAAAAACTACTCTTCGCATCAAACTCTTTGAAATGTTACAGACGTGCCAAAACATGCTTCTTAACCCATCCTTTCATGGTTTTTACCTCCCCAAATATTTGTTTCAGCACACTGGAGGTTTCTTTGCTTTGGGTTTATTTTCTACTACTATCTTACCTAGTTTCTCCCCTACAGGAAAGGGAGAAATTACATTACCTGTAATATAATTTTATATCTGGACCAACTCCCAAGATAAGGGAAGGAAGCTTAAAGTGGTGATAGAAAACAAAACAAAACAACCCCACCCCCCCCCCCAAAAAACCAACAAAACCACAAAAACCAACTTCTGCATAATTCTAGGAATGCCACAACAAATGAAATCTAGTTTTCAGTGAATAAAGGGAGTTGTCTTATAGCATCTAATAAACCCTTGACTCTGTTTCAAGCTCTTCCCACAGCTGGGAAGTTCCCAGTGCAGATTCTATTTTCAATACAGGCAGAATTCACGGTGCAGCTTTGCTCTGAGCAGACTCTCAGCCTTCCCTTTTCACAGAACTTGCCAGAACTTCATATCATGAAAACCTCTACTTCTGTCACATGTCAGTTAAAATGGAAAAGCAATTCACAGAACAGGGTAAGAGAACACAGTGAAAGCTTCTATTTAAAGGAGTGCTGAGTTTATGCATTAAGAACACCCCAGGCTCAAACTGCCTCTGTGCTGCTACCAGCCATGCTTCCAGCCTGGTTCCCACCTCCAGCACTCCCATTTACATTGAGACAGGTGGTGCTGAGCACTCTAACATTCAAAGAAGGCCAGAACAATTAGCAAAACACTGAAATTGGGTAAAGCTAATACTTTGTAACATTGGAGTTTTACAGAATCAAGACAAAGGTCAGACAAAAACCCTTACCTGTAACTATGCCATAATTTGGAGGTTCAATGACAGCTCCGTAGAACTGAATGATGTTTTTGTGACTGAGCACACTGAGTATTTCTGCCTGTTGAAAACAAACAAACAAACAAACAAGTTAGACAATTAAGATGGGGCATTTACTATGATAGTTTATTTTATACACAAGCAGGTATACACATATATACAACATACATATAAACACACACACACACGTATCTAGGAAAGACTGTTCACAAATGCTTGGCATTTGAAAACCTCATGAGAGAGTTTGGCAAATGAATGCTTCGTATGTTGGGGGGGGGAAGATCAGACTATTCTTTCATGGCCAAGGCACAGATGTAGAAGCTAAGTCTTTGGAAAAACTGAAGGCTGTGGAAAACTTTGTTCAAAGAAAGATCTGGGATTTTTGGCAGAGCTGCAGCAGTCCTATCCAGAATTTGTGTTTATGCACAAAGTACTATGGGTTCAGCAAGTCCAGTGCTTCAGGCTGTTAGAGCATACCATGCACACACAGCTCCATCCAATGTTTACTGGAAATGTGGAGTTTCCAGGCATGCGCCGTAGAGTCTGATTGAATAAGCACAGCAAGCATGCTTGAGATTGCCAAATAGCCAGCAGTGCAGTTGAAACTGCTCCTCAGAGCAGACTGCAGCTGTTTGGAAATTCTGGATAAACATAGAAAACCTTCAAATTCCACTTGAACAATGCTTCTAGGTTTGAGAAAGAGGCTGCAAGACAATGAGAATACACCCATAGAAATTAAGACATATAGTCCCTGCAGTTTTTGAGAAAAAAGAAGGTCAGATATCTCCTTCAAGGTCTCTCAACAGTTTCATCTCTGTAGTATATTAAAATAAATACTCAAGAGATTTTAGACACATGTTTTTACACAAATATACGTCATATGCAAATACAGATATATACTATTATGTATTTTTCTCTACAGCAATGCATTACTTTAAGACTTTGAGATTATGCTACCTCTATACCAGTCAACAGCATCTAACAAGAACAAAATCACAATTAATTCCTCTGAACTTATCAAATGTATCTGATCTGACAGATCCCTTCTCAGATCCCTTGACTGGCTGTAGGAGTGTTGCTGTTTACCTGCAGGTGAGTCGTCCCACGTTTCCTTAGATAGTTGCCAATTACATTATTTTGTGGCCTTGTAGATTCACTGAAAACAGGAAGGCTATAGCAGCTTTGATGCAGAAAACCATGGTACATCAGCTAGTGCTACTGTAATAAATGTATAGACATAGCAAAACAGTATTTTTTTGGCCTATGTTTTATAGCTGGTACCATGGTACATGTGCATAACTGCATGATTACAGACAAAGGCAGGAGATGGCTCAAATTTTTGCTGTTGTTGTTGTTGTTTAAAGCCTTTTCTGAGTAACTTAAACACGGTTTTGAATTAAGACCTTTATCTTTAGCAAATGCACTGACATTTACACATACTCAATTAAATCTTTAACTGTAGCTTTGAACTTAACTTGGGTTGCACTAGTTCTTCACGCTGCTTAGCCTGCTCAGCAAGGTAAGCAGTGTTACTTTGAAGTGAGTAATCTTTTTTCACAATACCAGAAAAGTAATTTTTTAAACATACGCTGTTTTCAGCAAATCATACTGCAGACTGACTCACCTACAAGTCCACAAAATAATTTAATTGGCAGCTATCCAAGCAAATGTGGGAAGACTCACCTGCAGGTAGACAGCAACACTCCTACAGCCAAGTCAAGGGATCCGAGAAGGGATCTGTCAGATCAGCAAGCGATCTGTCGGCAGAAGGAGCTCTGCTCTCCAGCTGCAGCCCCACCAGCCTCCCAAGGCAGGGGCTCCAGCAGCAGCAGCAGCAGCGCCTGTTTCATGAGCTGTACCTCCAGCCTCCTTCAGTAGCCTGGAGCATGCAGATGACAGCCTAGTCACTCAAAACTCCATCTCCATGGGCTAGCAAACCCAAGACCCCTATACTTCAAAAACTTCTGTATTATGTTTTTATCTTCTTTAGGAAATACTAAACTGGAGAATGTCCTCTAATTCCTACCAGCACTACTGCTGGATAACCAAGAGACCTAATACTCCTTGACTGCCTACCTGAATATTGTTAGAAATGAGACAGGAGCGCCAGGCCACAAATAACATTAGACGAACTATCTAGACCATCTTTTCTTGAACACCTTGGTTGAGAGGAGCTGAATAAAACTATCTTCTTGTACAGCAGTTAAAAATCCATGTCTTCAAAACACCGTGCACGCCACCCGCTGCTGTTTACAATACATGTACCTCAACAGGTCATGAGAATTAAACTGACTGGTCTCACGTTGAACTTTCCCGTGGCATAATGTATTTAGGTCCTGGCTACTGAAGTAGTACTAGATCAATCTTTTTAGCGAATGATTAAAAATGCCACATGATGAACACATCCAAGTGCCATAGCTCCCTATTCCACCACAGCACTGTGCAGAAGCCAGTGACTGTCCTCCATCTCACACAAGATGCTGCTGGATCCAGTAAAAGCCCACCAGTCACTGGACAACAGGAGGGGCTGCACTGCAGCAACACCAGTGGTGAAACCCAGGCCTACCAATCACCCAGGGCGACCATGAAATGGACAACAAGCAAGATAGGAGCACCGGGCCAAGAGGATGAGTCCTTCACTGCTGCAGGCATACTGACACACAGTGCTTTTATTATTTGGAGAGTCAAAAATAATTATTTTCTAAGATTATCTTATCTACAATATATTACACACTAAGATCACATTCCAGGAGTATGAAGAAATGCTGTGTCAACCATGGCTAATACCATCACCTTCACATTGATGTTCATGCCCTAAACTGGGATTTAACAGGCACCAAAGCAAGCTTCCATCTAAGAATATGGAAAGGCACCTATTAATTGCTCACAGATATCCCAAATTAAGAACTGGGGGGAAAAATTGCCAACTCTTTCTAAGGACCATTACTTCTGAAAGAAATCCTTTCTAAACACTTTTAATCACTCTGCTGTTGTTAGCACTAGTGATTCTAAACTATTCCTTTCATGTTTTGCTCTTTTCAGTTGCTGTAGATCAGCTGTGAACTCTATTAGCCAATTTAAAGACACTTATCCCTTACAGTGAGAACCAGATGCAAGTCAATCCACATCTTTGAAGCTTTTGTACTTTTTATGACAAGAAGGTGCCATGTTTCAATGAAAGACTGACTTTCAGATAGCAAATTACAAAGTGATAGTTAAAGACTGGTATTTCAAAGGTGTCTTAGGCACTTACAAGAACTATTTAGAACCACCTTTAAGCATCAAACTCATGCTTAAATCCAAAATGCCTAAATGCTCAGAAGAAAATCCTGCCATGCATCTGTCTGCCTAAAGGCTAGCGAAGAAGCCAGCCCTCACTGGCTTGGGCATGACACACTCACTTCCCTCGGTAAAGCTGCTATCTATCTTATGCAACCTAAATAAGCATCAATTTCCTTCCTAAGGCCATGGTGATGTCAAGTAACATGTCTTTAGTTATTTCATTATATTACTTTTTTGTGTGAAAGACAGATTTTTTTGTTTGTTTTTTTAAATGCTGGATTGAAGCAGAACTAGAAGGAGCTCAGCTGAAGGAAAGGCACAACCCAAACACATAAATACAAATTCCTTGGACGTAACATAGAGACACAGTCAGATGCACAAGGTGACTGCAGTGGAGTTGAATATTACACTTAGTCCCATGATAAGCTTAGTCACAGCCTGGTACTGATCATCAAACCATGCTAAAACCATTCACCCTGTACTTACACCGCAGGTATGGGTGAAATTATGTCCCTCTCTCGAGTCACGCTGAAGGGAATTACAGACTAGATGCCATTTCTTGAAGGCAAGGCGATTCAGAAGTCTAAACAAACCTAATCCACTGTTTATATAATTCAACCACTATCATGAAATCCAAGGTCAGAGCAAATTACACTAAAAACATTTTATTAAATTCTCACTTACTGGCTTCTGTAGCATTATTGTAAACCAAACCCAATTCATAAGACAACTACAGTATAAGATTTAGGAACCCAGGTAATCCCTCGTTGTACAAACTAACTGTGTCCTGTGAACCATGGTCTAGATCACAGTGCTTAACGGCTAATTTATTTTTATGCCTGTTTAATCTCTGTTTATTGACATATGTGAAAATGTCAATTACATCATCTGTGACTGACATTACCCCACAGCTGCCTCTAGACCTGCTAATCATAGAACCATAGAATCAGTAAGGCTGGAAAAGACCTCTAGGATCATCTAGTCCAACCGTCAACCCAACACCTCCATGCCTACTAAACCATGTCCCAAAGTGCCACATCTACACGTTGTTTGAACTCCTCCAGGGATGGTGACTCCACCACTTCCCTGGGCAGCCTGTTCCAATGCTTGACCACCCTTTCAGTAAAGAAAGTTTTCCTAATATCCAATCTAAACCTCTCCTGACGCAACTTGAGGCCATTTCCTCTCGTCCTGTCACGAGTTACTTGGGAGAAGAGACCAATACCCACCTCACTACAACCTCCTTTCAGGTAGTTGTAGAGAGCGATAAGGTCTCCCCTCAGCCTCCTTTTCTCCAGGCTAAACAACCCCAGTTCCCTCAGCTGCTCCTCATCAGACTTCTGCTCCAGACCCTTCATCAGCTTCGTTGCCCTTCTCTGGACACGCTCCAGCACCTCAATGTCCCTCTTGTAGTGAGGGGCCCAAAACTGAACACAGCATTCGAGGTGCGGCCTCACCAGTGCTGAGTACGGGGGGACAATCACTTCCCTAGTCCTGCTGGCCACACTATTCCTGATACAAGCCAGGATGCCATTGGCCTTCTTGGCCACCTGGGCACACTGCTGGCTCATATTCAGCTGGCTGTCGACCAACACCCCCAGGTCCTTTTCCACTGGGCAGCTTTCCAGCCACTCTTCCCCAAGCCTGTAGCGTTGCATGGGGTTGTTGTGACCCAAGTGCAGGACCTGGCACTGAGCTTTGTTGAACCTCATACCATTGACCTCAGCCCATGGATCCAGCCTGTCCAGGTCCCTCTGTAGAGCCTTCCTACCCTCAAGCAGATCAACACTCCCACACAACTTGGTGTCATCTGCAAACTTACTGAGGGTGCACTCGATCCCCTTGTCCAGATCATTGATAAAGATATTAAACAGAACTGGCCCCAGTACTGAGCCCTGGGGAACACCACTTGTGACCGGCCGCCAACTGGATTTAACTCCGTTCACCACCACGCTTTGGGCCCGGCCGTCCAGCCAGTTCTTTACCCAGCAAAGAGTACACCCGCCTAAGCCATGAGCCACCAGCTTCTCTAGGAGAATGCTGTGGGAAATGGTGTCAAAGGCACTGTTAATACTGCTCTTAAACTTCTAGTACAAACAACTATGCATGAATACTCATATCCTCAGTATTTTCAGCAGGTAAAAACAGAGTCCTCCTCTAGGCCTTGTCTGTGTTCAGCAATTGCTGAACAGAACCCACCAACACAGATTTTGAGTGTGGCCAGCAGCAGATGAGGGGACAAAGCAGGCTACCTGGACAGTGTGGTCTCGTCACAAGCAGCACAGGCCTCAGCTCACTGGGATGACACAAGTCCTAGCTTGCTTTTGCTCTGTCCAGGGCCAGTGCAGCAAAAGCAGCAAATGCAGCTTAGCTCTGACAAGATCTTCAAGGTCGGCGCTGACTGCAGATGTGGGCAACGGCCATCTGATGCTGAGCTGGCGTTACTCGGGAACGCAGACAAGGCCCTGTCGTCAGATCTTTAATTGCAGCCGCACAGGCAGTAAGGATGTGGACAGAGGCACTTTGCGTACAGCTGTGTTGTTGCCTGCCAGCTACTCATACCAGCCGCAGCTGCTCTTGTTAGAGCTCCCTATCCCAAGGCAGCTAAAGTTAGCAAAGACCAAACGACTCAGCATATTTTAGTTACCCTGGTCCTCCTTGGAAATACATTAGAAAGTTTCTACTCTCACACTTCTAGTCAAGAGAAGTGATCAAGGTTTTGGGCTAGCAGCCTATCCCAGCAGCACAGCTGGATCTGCAAAAGCCCATCTGTCCACAGAGTTTTTTCAGTATGAAAAGACTTTTTTGCTGGGGTCCGGGCAAACTGGACCCACAGGAACTTAATCACCATTTCTTCCAGGTCCCTTTGGAGCCACTGGCCGGACAGGACAAAGTACGGCCGTCCTTCCACCCTGGTCTGAGCATGCTGGTTTAGGATTAACACAGGAAATAGCTGCAGCCTGTTGTGAGACCATCAGGTCAGCCAGCAGCCAACCGACTCTCCTGTTAATAAATCAGTTAATTGCACAGCAAGAGGCACCTTCGCTCCATGCAAAATTACAGGGTCGGACATGGTTAGCTACTTAAGGAATCTGATTAATACAACTTCCTTAACTGCCTTCTGATATTTATTATTACATTGTGCAACAGTTTGGTTATTTACTTTTCCAAAGAAATGTTTGCCATCTTTATTAAGGAGATAGTTAGATGCACTTAAGGCAGCTTTGAAAAGATATTTTTTCCCAAGTCTTGTATAATTTTAAAGGCTTTGACCTTTGCCATGTTCTTGGGAGAGTTGCAACTTAGCTACTCTCAGGGGGGTTTACAGCCTAATAAAAGGGCAGCTGGAAGAGGCCAGCTGATGTTTTATTAAAATCGTTCTATTTACTGACAACCACATACAAAAAAGCTATAGAATACTAACAGAAATCAATCCCAAACCTTTATTTCCAGATTCCTGCTCAAAAATACATTCAGTCTGCCTCCATTTCCAGTGTCTCAGGAACACTCCCCTGTGAATTCACTAATGTCTAATAAGGGATGATGTCTCTTATAATACACTAGTTTCTCTAGGTAAATGAGCCCAAAACATCATTTTACAGACGCAATACTAAGACAATCAGCATCTAAAGCTACAGTTCAGCTACAAAACACTAGTAAAATACGCATCTTAGAATCCTACATGCTTATGGTTTTTTTTGTTAATGTAATGCTGACAAATCATTAAGGCAAAAAAAAAGGCATACTTTTTCACAAGACATGTATGTTTTACATGCTTTAACATAAATATTATACAGCCACATGATGATTCTTTTTAAATTATGTTAAGGTTTTGACAGGAGCCAGAAATTACCCACGGCAGATAATTTTTACTACTTCACTGTTTCTGTCCTTTTGAAAGTTAAACTAATACAATTCTTAATGAGCAGGATATAGAAAGAGTTTATGTAATTTAGCTTTTTCTGGATTATTATCACACCATAGTCTTAGAAGACTACCATTCTATCATTGCTAACAAATAATCCTCTCAATATGCAATAAATAAAGGGATACTTAAAGAATATTAGAAATATAAAACCACTAATAAGAATTATACAGTAGGGAATATACAGTTTTGAACATAAAAAGAAAATCAAGCATATACAAAACAAAAATACAGGACTTTGCCTACTGTTTTGTTTGTTCTCATAAAGTTTTGTAGAAAAAAAACCAAAAACAAAACCAAAGGTTTTGTGCTTTGGGGTCCCCAAGAAGAAAGCTAACAATAAGCAAAAGCACAGACTACCCAGTTCAGGGAATGTTTGTTAAACCTATTAAACTGTCTCTGATATTAACAATGCAAGAGGAAAACCACATGAACATGGCAAAGCCAAAGAATCCTCAGTGAGATCTTTTAACTGCAAATAAGCAGAATTATCATGTGCTTTGCTGAGTGCTGTGAGCACCCTCCCAGCACAAATGCGTTACCACCTCTTTCAAAAGGCAATCATAGTTCTTAAAACTATCGTTGCATATCACTTAAAACTGTGTGAGCTTGGGGTTCTTTTTTAGTACTCATTTAGAGTCCTAATAATAAATAGTACTCTAAATGAGTATGCAAATAAAAGCTATTTTCTGTAGCCCATTAACAAGTTAAAACTGTCAGCATTTGTTATGTCTTAGAACAGCCATATCTACGCGGTGTTAGAGGGATACTGTTTCATAAACCACACAGAAAAGAAGAGCTAAATTACATTCTCAGAATGATGCCACCAGCACTTCTGTAAATAACAGAATTAAATTCTCATATCTACAACGACATACAAAACATGTACTTAAAAGCATTTTGATTGAGCAAATGTTTCAAAGCATCAAATTTGCATCCAAAATTATGTCCTACACTGTTACAAGTCCCAGAGACTAAAAGTGGAAATATAAAGGAAACTAATAAATTCTCATTGCTATATAATCATCTTATCATTATTTTAAATCCACTGTTTTATATCACCACACAATCCTCATTTTTTGAAACACTGTGGTAGAAACACACTTTAAATACCTTGTATTGACTTTTACGTTGCAATCTTGAAGAAAGAAAAAAAAAGCACATTACCAAGATACCTCAATTCTGTTAAACTGTCATAACGTACCACGCTGAAGGAATATGGACATAAATTTATTATGTGCTGTTACAGGTTCACCCCATCTTATGTAATTTACTTTAAAATATGTCATTTGCACCATGCAGTGGCAAACGTGTATGAGCATTTCTGGAGGAAAGGAACACCGTAGGACATGTTAGTAGTAAAATGTATTGGATATTGACCATTTGATAAGAAAACTGAGTTTTATACTCTACTATAACTTTTTATAGCAACCTTTGCCCATAACTTGGCAGTTTTAAGGATAATTTGAAGGCTATGGGATTAGAAGTATTATCCAGTGAATTCAGAACATGCCCATCAAAATACTGCAAAGGCTTGCTCAGCCCATGAAAAGCAGGCTGGTCCCTCCAAAAAATCACAGGGAGATCTGTCCTTGTGACATGGCAGCAGACCCTCTGCCTTATGCAGTAAGAGGGAGTTAGATCAAGCTAACTGGCTCGATCCTGCCACTGACGTACATCAGCCCTGTACACCAACCACACGGAGCCCACCCAGCCGTAACCGAGCAATTGCAAGATCCTGGTGTTGGTCTTCCTCATGACCGGGGTTAAAAACTTGCTATCAGTGAGAGAAGAGGCTGCTAACAGAAGCTGCAGCATTTAGGATAAAACTAAGCAAGGGCACTTTCTGCAGAAAATCCTTACAGAAGGTTTAATAAGCTTGAAAACAACATTTTGAGTTACAACTACACTGTCATTTACCAAAAAAAAAAAAAAAAGGGCAGCACAAAGATCATGGAGAAATAACTCATTTTCACACAGATTTCAACTAGAAATCCACTATGTCCAACATATCCCACAGGAGCATTACATTTTGCAGCATACAGACTGAGATTGTATCAGCATTTAATGTTAAGGTATCTGATAAATGGAGATCTGCCAAGAACAAGAAGAGTATTTTGGATGTCACTAGTGTTATTCACAGTTAGTAAAACTCTTCAAAACACGCATAAACTATGTATTTGTAATGGTGTAAGAGTTTAGAAATGAGCACTGTCCTGCAATATTATAAATATTTCATTCAGGCAGATTTAGAGTAAGAAGCTGCCTCCAGCTGCAAAGCAATAGCAGCAATTGAATAGAAACAATAGATGAGTGGACTAAACAGCAGGTTTGAAATACCTGAGCTCCCATTGAGCAGTTTATTTTCAGCAATCATCATTTCTCTTCTCAATGTTGGGAAATTTTCCCATTTACTCACAATCATTTTGAACACAAACTCGCTTTGACAATAGAGTACATCAACAAAACCCACGACATCTCTAAAATACAAGGGAATAACAAAATGTGAAACTTTCTGACTCCCTGCTCACTCCACGGGTGAGCAGTTACCATGGCTAATATGCAACACCTGAATCTTTCCAGACCCAAAAAATGGAAAAATATCCAAGGAAATTATTTCTGAGATCAAAATCACTATAAGTCTCATGAGCACCTTGTTGGAAAGACATTCTGGTACAACAGTGATGGACAAACCCAATCCCCTCTCAAGGAGTCTCTTGCAGTACTTAGGAGCAACAGAAGAGAAAATAATGTCAAAGAAATGGTACCTGGAGAAAGGCCATGTCCATACATATCCAGCTAGAGCAGTGATTTTTCTGAGGTCTGCAGAGTATTAGTAAGGAATCTGGATAAGATAACTTAGAAGAACAAATCTAGTCTCATTATACAGTGGCTTTTGCTGAACCATTAGCCCAGATTCCAACAGAGACAGCAGCAGCTATACTCATGGGTCCTGATCCACTCCTCTAAAGCAGCTATGATCTTTCCACTAAAGTATTTTCTCAAACTTGATCATGAAAACTGTAATCTAACCAAGGAAAAAAATTGTCACGTTCTTGATGAACACTCACGTTAAGCCTGTCTTAGAGTAGGTAAACCCAACCTACTGTAGCTAATGATACAGACAGCACTTGATGGTGATCCCTCTTACTGGAATCCCAGTGATTGTTATAATTCCAGAATATGTTCCTCAACCAGACAGGCTGAGCCCACCCTCATGAAAACAGCACATCACGAGATGTGTTACCTCCCTGTTACATGTTAACAGCAACTGCTGGGGAACCATGGGCGGTTTTGCTTTCTACACAGGCTATCAGAGCTGTGTAGAAGGCTCTCCCCAGTTATCACTCAAAAATTACCTGCCCCTGCAGAAAAGCGAATAATCTCTCCCTATTCAGAGACCACCTACTTTAAAAAGACACAAAATTTTCAGTACAGAAATCCTGGCTGTGACCAGCTGGCATAAAAGAAAGGAGAGAAAGTAGTTGCCAACTACAGACATTCTTCTGCTCAAGTGTCTGAGAGTCCTCCACAGATGAAAAGCATTTCTCATGCCACATTTACCTATGCCATCGCACAAGCTCACAAAATCTGGGGTTTTCAAGAAAATGAGTTGTAACCATAATCTGAATCTCTGACTGCTGTGCATTATCTGAATTATGCACATCATGGGTTTATGTGCAACTGTCCAAATAAACCACCGTGAATCATGGTGAAGTCTTCACCATGAATCTGCTTCCAGTTTTGGTTTTACTACGTATTAGCGACAGACCGCCTTCCTTCCTGAATCCAGAGCAGCAAGCTGTCTCTGTGACTTACCAAGTCTTCTTTCTCTTTACCATGACTTAAGCAGTAAGCATCCTTCCTCAGGTTACAGCCAGGTTACAGCTGAGGAAGGTTACATCCTTCCTCAGGTTACAGCTGAGATTGGCAAGAACGTAAGCAAGAATGGTCTCTGGGAACACAGGACTCCCAAATCCACCAAAATCTGACTTTTACCTTCTCCAACTAAGTATGACTGCCCTTCAGCCAGGACCATGCCATCAAGCAACAGCCAGAACAGACTTCACAGCAGCTCTCTGCCTATGTCCACACTACCACCTAGACCACTATCAATCAGTCTCCATTCCCAACAAAACTAAAGTTTCAGGACATAAATTCCTTACCTGCTTTTCAGAAAAGTTACTCTTCTTTGTCTAAGATAGAAAATTGTATTTTACTTAGAAAATAGGCTCACATGCCACCCCTACTGGGTGGCGATGGTCAAAAAATGAAACTAGACAAAAACGAAATTTCAAGCTTTTACTTTTATGCAAAGTAGATCCACTGTTTATTTTTTCTTGGGATTCTTCAGGCTACTTCCATGGTAGCTCAATCTTTTTCCAGTAAGACTAAAAAATTTCAAATAATACAATGCCTAAGATAAAAACCTTAGAGGAAAACGCAGTATTTAAAAATTGGTTTTAGTGTCATAAAAACACATTTATTAGTATTACTGTACTACATATTTCTCACACGTAACTTGAGCTTTTGCCCTACTTCTCTTTGATTAATTTTTTGTACACAGAACTCCTTATCTTGACTTCTTTATAGCTATCTGCTTACATAGATATGTCAATAACAACTATTTCATTTCTAATCCTCATTATAAAAAAATTGTTGTCAGAAAAGAAAACCTTTTTTTTTAAATTATGTTGATATCATATCTATATAAGGATACAAGCGGTCAGCCTCAAAATAAATTGTTTAAAAGTATCTCTGAACTCTGTAGAAAGCTGGAATCTAGAAGAACCTATCTAGAAGAGTGATAGAGACTAATTACAGAGTGACCTGGTATCCTATGAAGGCAGTGGCTTTGAGTTCCATCAACAGCAGACTTACAAGAGGCAGAGAACTCGCACAGTTTTTGTACCACCACAGGATACCAAATTAAGCCAAAAGTCTGATTTTCTCATTGCTCCTCTCCAACCAAACAGCAATATCCCGAGCCAGTTCCTTCCCCAAAGTTACGACAGAACAACCAGAGGTACCGTAACCTCTACCCATGTCTGTGCTGCAACCTTGGCTCTGTGGTTCAAACCCACCAGAAAGAGCAAAACTGAGTAATGAGCCAAACTGAGAACGTTAAGCCTGAGACCTGCTCCAACTCCTCTGCGATGGTTTGGTGGAACAGAGCACGTGCAAACCAGGAGCATTTCCTCTAAGGAGAGTTGGAAATGTGCAAAAATCACAGCATCATGCATGCCATTAATTCTCATTCTCCAACACGTACAAAATGCTGCTGAGAACTGCTCTAAATCACACACACAAACAGACCAGAATTTCTAAAAGAACACAGATGTAGGAAAAAGTGGTAAATAGAAGACAGCTGAATGCAAAAATAACAGTACTGCAATAATACTCCACAATGTAACCACAGTGTATTTTAGGTTAAACATGTAAAGGGAAAGAACATCTTGCAACCACATTCAGCTTTGGCATTTCTCCATTTTTGAGCTTCTACTTCCACACCAGTAATCTGCACTTTCAGACTTCATTTGAATTTTCTCTTTCATCATTTTATGAGAAAAATTCCAAACACATCAGAAATAAACATGAGAGGAATACCACACACATACCCTAATGGGGGATGAAGAAAGTTTAAAAGGCCAGTTAGAAAATGGAGATCATCTATTTTGTGATTACAAAACAACTAACTTGCACTACTTCCTCCATCGCCCTGCACTGTGCTTCCCAAGGACCTGCAATAAATGAAACAGCAAAGAGGAAGCGGGAACGCTGCATTATGTGAGCCCACAGGAACTTCAGGACTGGGGTCACGTCATGCAGCATACCAATGAAATCTCTTTTCCACGGGCTGTACCTGAAAAGCCGAAGAGGAGGCAACATGCTGCAGCTAATGACAATTCCAGTCTGAATGTGAGTGCAGCAAAAAGAACTGGCACTTCTCTTCCTATTCTAGCAATGCCCGTAGTCCTTGCATGATTACTAACTGATTTCTGCTCCGAGTACGACAAGGATTAGATTGGCAAAGTTCATTACAATGAACTGAGCTCACAAGCTATCCAAGGCCCAGGAGCTACATGCTGTTTCGGTGGCACAGAGCACACTCCAACCTGCAACATCTCCTTTGGCGTGGGAGAATAACAGCATCACATATACCAGAGCTTCCCATTTTCCAATGCCAGAGGTATGCAAAAACTCGTCTGAGGACTATTCTAATTGACGTATAGGGAGAAATCAACTCCCATCAAGGACCAGACACAAGCAAATGTAATTTTCCATGCTACCTTCAGGTCAAGCAAGGTTGGGACGACTTTAAGCATTCTCCTTCATCCAAGCAAAATCATCCTATAGCAATACTGATGACAAAGCTTCACTGTCTGAGACACATCTCTCTGGAGGGCACAGCCAGAACCCTTTTCCACCCTGCCAGAGTGCTGTATGGCTACATGACATTTCCCCTCCCTTCCCACGCGTGCTGCCACTCTGCCGTGCACTTCACTTGCAACACCACTGGCCTGCTGAGGGTGTTCACTTCTAGGAGACAATTCCCTGATTCCAGGGAAAGTCCTTCCTTCTGCCTGGAAAAAAAAGAAGAAATGGAGCTTAGGAAGGCTAACTCTCTTATAAGAAAGATGCGGTATTGGCAGGAAAAAAGCACCCAGAGAAACATTTCTTCTTCTCTTCAAATAGAGTTAACAGTATCTTGTTATTAGTATTCAGTGTTACTATAAAGAGGGTTTGGCTGATCCTATACATCCGCAAGGCAGTCATAATCCTTCTGCCTTTTTTCCTTCTTGAATTTGAATTGTTGCAGTTTGGAGAGCTTCAAGATTTCTCCTCAAGGCCAATTACATCAATTATCTCTGTCTTTATCAAATCTGGATATAATTACTGTAGTTGGCTCTGAGTGGAAAATATAAGACCATTTGGAGATTACTGTTGTGCAGAGCAAGTGCGATGGTCTTGCATATTATTGCAAACCTTGCAAATGTTATTTATTAACATTTCAACCATTAATATTCCATATTGTATCCTCAGGGACAGCACCTTGTTGTTAGCTTCAGAGATGGTTTGGAAAGGAAGAATCATTTTTAGTTTTAGCTAGGTAAAGATTAGATACCTATCTTTAGCACTTTCAGGACAGACAATTCTGTCATGAATGCTCGCAACTCTTGCTAAAAATCTAACTACATTTTTAGCTAATAAACTGTTTGAGAAATAAAGACATTTCCTACAGAGCAAAAATAAAATTATACTCTTACTTTTCCAAAATTTGGAGAAAACTGAGCATTTCAATTAGGTCAATGATGCATCTAACTTTAGGTGCTGGCACTCGAAAATGATCTTGATATTGCTTCAAGTTCTCCATTGCTTGCTCCCATTACTCCCAAACCACCAAAAAAGCAAAACTCTTCTTTTGAAAAGGAAATCTTGACGAACAGAGATCTTAAGCCTTTAGAAGTGTCCTGCGTATGTTCTCACTGTTTAGTTTAGACTAACATACCTTTATTATTGTGTATGTACAAAAAGAAAGCACAAGGTGTAATAGTCTTCTGAAAATACTGTTTTTTTGTTCAAAGTTTCTACTGAATTCAGAATTTTGATGGGTTGAAGCAAATGGTGGTACTAGAATAATACTGAAGTTGTAGAATTCAGATCTTAATTCTTCCAAATATGTATTTTAAGATATACATCTTCTTTAAAATGAGAGGAAGTAAAACTCCTCATTCTTTTAAAAGCTGTGTACAGGGATGGATTTTCACAACGATGAACAGCCTAATCAGGGTGAAGAATCCTCAACTGAAAGCTCACAAAGGGACCCCTCTATCCCTTCTCCCTTTTTTGATTTCCGCTTTTCTCTTGAAAGGGGTGTCTCACCAGAGAACCTGAAGAGTGAAAGATTTTAAAGTATAGGACTGAAATCCATCAAACCCAGGATTGTGGTCCAAACCCAACCAGCTGTCAAACCCAGAGATACGAATGTATGCTCACTTCTGCCTAATAAAATTTGAATCAAACACTTTGCATCTGATTCTCCATGTGAGCTTTTATGCAAACTTCTAAAGTGCAAGGAATCCTGGGGTGGAAGAGCTATTCTGAGAGCTTTCACATAGTTCATGTAATTAGGGAAACCACTTCCTTTGATTGTAAGTGTTCAAAACAGCTGAATTTCTTCTTTCAAAGGAACTCTGTGATTTGGGTCATCTCTTTTACTTGCTCTTTCATGTTTCTCAAGATGAGAGGTGAGACTGTAGAGCACATTATTTAGAAAAAAAAAAGATTCCACTTTTTGTTTTAGGGATTGAACTTGGACTATTCAAAAGGTTGTCATTTGGAAATCTCTCTTTCCCTCCCTCTGTTTCCTTCCTTTTCTGATAAGCTCTTCAGTGGCTCCAGCGAACATAGTCCAAAATGCCAATTTAAACCTAAGGGAAAACTGAAATACGGTACATAAAGGAAAAGCGACTCTCATTTTCCTTTGTACGGTTGTGGCTGAATATGTAATTATAAAGGAGCTCTAGCTGCAGGATCTCAGTCCCCATGTCACGTTTACTTTTTTAGTGGTTCTAAACACTGACCAAGCAAAAAGGCAGAAATACAGATTTTAAAAGACAAACAAAGCAGCTGCCCTGGTCTTTGAAATGGGTCTGTGGGCTTTTTCTTTCCCAAAAAGGGAACTCTGGTCACAGTTTCAAGGCAACGACCATGTCACTACAGATAACAGCTGATGCCAGTGTCGTTACAGAATCAAGTGTCACTTGCCCCGAATTTCTTGAGCCAGGCACCCCGTTAGTGCTGTTACTCCACGTTCATCTCGGTAACAGCTGTAATGGGCAGGGAACCTCTCCCTTCTCACAGCATAGCACAGAAACACAGTAATGAAAAGGCAGGAGGTTTCATACTGCAGATTTCAAATTTATTAAGTAACAACAGGATGCTTGTTTACCCTGGGAGGACCGAGCTTTATTCCCAGTCAGTGAAAAATTGCAGGACTCCTTCCAGAATTGTAGCGCCAACAGGGAAGTGGTTTGCAATGGGAACAGAGTAAACCACTTGGAACACAGCACCAGAAACCACATTACTGACAACTTCTGCACAGGACAGATGAGACGCTGGCTCGGAGAGAAGACTTTCCAATAAAGACTTTGGTACAAATACATGAACCACCAAAAAAGCAAAAGTTAAGAGCAGAACTCCAAAATGTGTGGTCCTAACGAGTGGCGTTCTGGATCTTGTACTTGTCTTTAGGGCCCTCACAAACTCCTACAGTGGGTACTAGCAAGGTGACATCCTAAAGGAAGAGCAATTCAACAGCTCCAAATTTTATCCAGCTGTTGGTACATACATACCTCACACGCAGCACCTCAGCATACACCGACACGTTGCAAAGAGGTCAAAGTAAAAAGCCTTTTCCTTGGTTTAGGAGATTAAAAGTACAGAGTTCGCCAAAAAGGAAAACCACCAATCACTACTTATAAGCCATCATCTTTGATAGGATTGCCTCAAATGCATATGAAATTACTAAAATTAAGGTTATTATTTCATTAGACGAAAAGTGATTTCTGTGCTTTTTCCCCTCTAACTGCTCACAGGCACGCACTACATCTTCTCTGCTCTGCGATTCTTCCAAGGAAGAGGACAAGATATCCTCTTGGAAAATGTCACCCACCCACTCAAGGGTGCAGCAACTAGGTTATTTTAACAAGTTTCCAGAACAACAACCTACTCGCCTCTCCTATTCTGCCTCTACCAGATAAAAATTTGTAGAGAGCCTCAGCTTTCATTGAAAAGCCAACACCCACCCAGCCTGCATGCCCGCCTTTTGTTTTTTCCACCTTCCAAAGACAAACTTCGTACAAAGCAACTGCATGCTTTCTTGTGTCTACCAATACCTCCCTCACTTCTCCTACAGCAGCTCAAGGGTTTTTACAAGCCATGCTTATTTTTGATGTGGCTACTGGAAACTCACGTGCCCGATATACAAAACCCACAGCTATTTGGTCATGTGTGTATCGTGGTATCTTTTTTCCTCTCCACCAATTCAACATTTAGCCATAAGGAACCTCAATTTTCAGAAGTTTTGGAGTAAAATAAATGAGCAACCAGAGGCAGAAGAAGAGAAGCGGAAGACGTGCGGCCCTGTCCCCTTTCAGCGGCATGCAGGGGCCAGGCACGGCTTTGCCGAGGAGGTGCAGCCGTAGGGGGGCCCCTCCTCTGCGCAAGAGGCTGCCCCGCTCTCCGGGCATCGGGCAGCCGAGCTGCAGAGGGGACCGAGGAGGCACAGAAGTGGTCACCGTTACTCAAGTCACCCAGTTTTGCAGTGGAGCTGGCTTTCTTAAAGAGAAATTATGCAAAATGCAGATTCACTGAACATTAATCTAATAAACAAACACGTATTTGCAAATAGGATTCTTCCCCAGTAGCTGAACTCCAGTAGCTGAACTGCCCTCCAAACAGGGCAGTTTGGAGGCGGCTGGATCAGAAGAGCAGCTCCATATTTGCCCTTATTGGCCTCATCTTCGCAGCATATTAGCACAATTAATCGAGCATGAGAGGAAGAGTTAATGCTGAAGCTGTTCTCTGGGCTCCTCTGCAGCCTCCAGCTAACATAAACAGGTCTGAATGCTTCCTTGTGACCATTTATATTGCCCCCTTGAAAAGGAAACTTTCTCTATCAGCACCTTAATGAGTGGCAATAGGTATACATGAAATAACTTCTACAGTTTTAGTTGCGTCATTACAATTAAAAAGATTGGTTTTGATGCTTCCCCTAAAGTTAGGATATGTATTTTTATATATTTTTTCTTCAACTTTGTTTTCAACGAAATCTCGTGCCCCAGACCCTTATACAAGTCATGTGCAGCCAGTCAAAAATTAAGGAAAAAAAGAAAAGGGGGGGGGGGCAAGTAAAGGAAGGCATGTCTAGTCCTATAGAGTGTTTTACTGCTCTCTTAAGAGGGCAAAACATGTTCAAAATTCCATTGCTACCATGTGCGTGGCAGGTAGTTTGGGGTCCCCAACCAAAGACTGTGGCCCCCGTGCTCAGCTTTGAACACACCTGTGAAAACCAGCCTCCAGGAGACCCATCGTCCCAGACTCAGATCACACCAGCTCCAGCACAGACCCCTGACTTCATTTGAACCATCACACAGGCATGCAACAAGCCAGAAACTCTGTTAGATTTCAAACAATACTTCCACACACCTTAACAGCAACTTTGGTATTATCAGAAACAATAATTTGTCATTCCATATGCTGCCATGAGTGTAAATTATTTAATTAGAGTCCCCAGGGACTACAACACCAATAGATTTCAATGCGGGTTACAGGCATTTAAATTGCCAGCTGTCCCTCAAAGCACTCGGGACTCAAACGTGCAATCACTTACCATACTCTAAAGTTACCACTAGATCTCACCTGCCATGCGATTTTGTGCTTTAACCTTGTTTTAAGAAAACCATATAGTTACATAAATGTAGAGATAAGACTAACTTGAACCAACCCTCAATTGCTTGAGCCTGCAACAGCCTAAAACACCACCTTGAGAGAAAAGGATCTCTTCCATATCCATGAGATTTCCACAGCAAAGCTTCAGGACAGCTTAAACATCCAAAAATACCATTTTGCAGTTGATCACTTCAACAGACGCTCGGGGTCAGAGAATGTCGTGGGAGGGGAAACAAAAGAGCTGCCATTTGATGTCAAGGGTTGCTGGCGTGGAGAAATAAGCAACACAACCTCTCCTCCAAATTATAAATAATAACTGAACCCATGCAAAAAAGAAAACAGAAAAGGGAGAAACATACCTAGAGCAAAATAATAATAACAAAAACCTAGGAAAAATACCCTTAATTGCAGCTAAGTATCTACTGGCAACTTGAGCAACCCACTGTCAAACAGAAATTTGCAGCAGATTGACAGAATAATTTTTAAGACAATATACAATGGCATTTAATTATGAAACTAAAGAATATTTAACAGAATACTTACATATGTAATAATATTGAATATCCTAACAGGCTGCATATTGTGGATAGCAAAAAGGATAAGAAAGAGTACTTTCTAAATAATCAGAGACAGATTTTCTCCCTATTCTAAACAGGATTTATTCATAATTTGTAGGAAACAGGCATAAAAACTTGTTCACCTGCAGATGTTGCACCTTCTGAAAAAAAAAAAAAAAAAATTAAAGATAATTGAGGTAAAAGGGTGCAAACCTCACAGAGATATCCTAGCCCAGGGATCAGGCACACGGTAAGTTCCTGTGCCTCAACCAAGCTTTGGCAACTGCACACGTATTCTTGACCAGCAGCACACGCAAGGTAATTTTGCTTCACGCTGACAAAGTTTAGGGCAATTCAAGAGAGTCAAGCAAAAGGAAGCAACAGACAGATCTGGTGCATCTTAGCTTATTAATTTACCTGTACATCAAGTTTGTTTATGTAGTAACTGTTCAAAGCCATCCACTGGTCAACAGATGGACATGTGCAATTAACCCTTTACAATTTCAGTACAAAATCTGGTGGTTTAGCTGGTAAAAAAAAAAGGACAGGGTAACTTCTTAAATATGGCTACAGCAAGATTCCCAGCACTTGTGAAACTGCTTTTCATTTATTGCAAGCTAAGATGACAATGCTGACAGTCACTATGTCTCAGCTGACCCAAAATAACTTTTGAAGGCACAGATTGCCAGTCTGGGCCCTGACACGCCAGTTTCATTGAAGCTGATGTCTAAATCAAATTAAACCACAGTTGGCTTGATTTAAAAGAATTAAGAGTGTATACACAAGCCTGTGTAAGTAAGAATCTCAAATCAGGCTGGTCAAAAAAACTCAGTAAGCCAAGCAACTCATACTACAAATACTCACTATTTACATGAAGCAACTCTGAAAGACATTACTCATCTAATGAAAAACTTGGTATAAAAATGTTTAAATATACAAGTAAAAAAATCCACTACAATAAAATGCAGCAAAATACAGACAAATACGTTTCTATGCCTGGACTGCTACATTTCTGAGATTGTTTTGGGGAGCAGAGACGCAGAGGAACGAAGTTTCTTCTTAAGACAGACAAAATTAAACTAAAGCCTGTTCTTCCCAAGAATAATTATATTCTGGCAATGCTGCATCATCGTTCATTATACTAGTATCTCCCAAATACCAATGGGGTTTTGATATCATTTTGGTTGCAACACATATGCCACTCGACAACAGTCTTATCCAAAGCACCCACCAAGAAAATCTAATGCGGTGACTTTCGTGACACCTGAAAACATGACATTCATTTACAAAATAAAGTCCTCCAGAAAGTATCCCTTGAATCAAAGCCAAGAGTAGGGCAAACTCAAAAGCAGTCAGAGATTTATTGCAGAAGTCTGTCCTATCCAAAATGATTTATTCTGCGAGATACAGAATATACAACAGCTGGAGCATCTGAATCCATTTTGACAACTTCCACAGTCTAGAAAGGATACCGAGTATCCTCTCGATACCTTTTGAGAATACCCTAGTCATAGCGTATTCCCAAAATCGGGGTATTGACACCGGGGTGTTGAGGGTATCAACACCCTCGATACCCTAGTCAGCACCAAGAGGAGTGCTCTAAGCTATTTCCTTACCAAAATATAAAAAAAGACACAGAAAACCCTGCAAAATAAGCACCCTGTAAAACAGAAGCAAAGACATTTTAAGACATCCCTCTGGTATAATAAATACAGTTTTATTTCCTTTTAGCTGTTAACAAGATACAGCACTATTTCTTTAAATGAATATGGGGCTGGAAGGGTTCCCATGAGACCACTTACCCTAGGGATATACAACCTTTCTTTTTTTGTGAACTCCGTAATTTTCTAGTATAGGCATATATATCTCTGGAAGGCTCATATATTTGGCTCCTACACCTTACATGCCTTTATACAGCACACATTCTAAGCCCTCTCTCACCGTTCATTAGCAGTAGCACCTGCACCAAAGGACCGTGGGTTGGAAACATGGGGTTTGTCGTCCCCCCACTCCGAGTTGGAACCCAGTAAATCCAGACATTTCCCGGCAGATGTTACCTTGCATCACTCTCAATACTTGCTGACTCAGACATGAGAGGGGTAAGGGAGTAAGGGTAAGGGAGTAATAAAATAATAAAAAAGCATCAAAATTGCCCTTCATTACAGCCAGGTCCCAGTGTGGAGACTCATTCAAGGCTGGCATCCAAGCACCCATACCAGCTATAAACCGCAAGCAAAAAGAACATCTACTATTTTTAGTCCTGTCAGGGCTAAGTATCAATTTCAGTTTGGTTTGCTCTGCTCTATTTTACTCTGTTGTTTTTCTGTTGTTACTCCTGAAAGTCCTTCCCAGTCCTTACTCTCATGACCCACATTAAAATTACCGCATGCTCTCTTTTAGGACTACAAACATGAGTGAGGTAAATCCAGTGACATCCGTGTGGTTATACTTAACTCATCCCCTTCAGAAGGTACAAGCACAATCCAGATTTTCTGGACAGTCCCTTCCAGAAGTGGATCATAAAATCAAAAAAAGTTAACAAGCTGCATTATATTCCATATGAAAAGTTTTATGAAGCATAAAAGATCCCCTAAAGCTTACTGCACATGTATTGCATACAAGAAAACCTGACAACATAAAATTAATTTCCATGGTAGTCAGACTTCCAGCAATACAGCAGCATCAAAACCAGTAAAAACATGTTTTTATTTTTGAGTTGCATAAAACTGAAATGCATTGCACAGACATGACTGAACAAAGCATGCCCAGTTAATCCTACTCAATTTAACATCTCTTATCCACAAGTTAGTTCTGTTAGTTCACCAGAAGTATTTCCCCAGTAAGATTACAGTTACATTTTACTGGGTTTTTTTCTGCCACTCTCGTGCAGTTCGCACAGACCACCGCCAGCATTTTGAAGCAATCCAGGAACAGCTGTACTGCATGAAACCAACAATTTTGTACCTAAGTACCATGGTGGTTACAGCTGAAGCAAGCAAATCAGATGCAATACTGCTATCCATCAATAGCACGGAGATAGTTCATGGATCATGGAGTACTTCCAAAGAGCAGTGACATTAAAATTCAATTCAAATTTCAGGTAAAATTCCAGCAGCAATGAATCTCCCAGTGAAGAACCACACTCCAGATCAGATGCTAGCTGCCAAAAAACAGCCAGCAAAAGCACAGCCTTCAAAAGCAGTGACAAATAACAGGTGAACTTCAGAGGTGTACAGACAATTGAAGCAGGCGAGTGCTATTCAGTGAAAAGTTAACGTGGCGAGGCATAAAACAACAGGTTGTAACATTTCGCTCCAGCAGTTATCTGCTCAAGATAATGGAGTCAAAAGAACTGCTAGCAATTTGCAGAATAAGACCTTTGGGCCCAATCCTCCCGTCCACTTCAGTGGGAGCCAAATTATGGGCTCATCCAATAATTCATGTAAATCGTTCACAAAAACACCAAATAACTTCTTGAGTAGTAGGTGTGCGATTTTCTTCGATGAGTGCACATAATTATCACTTAGGGCAAAAGGAGCAAGCGCACATCCTACTACAGTAGGCACTTCTACTCCTCCCACATGCATCATAAACATCAAGCTGATAGTTTGATTTTCCATAAAACATTCACAAGGAAATCCTGTTCCTTGCTTAAAATCTAAAACTGCTAAAGTGCTTGGACTAGATAGTAAAATGGCAATTTAATTTTGTTTTTGCTGTTATTTAATCACTCAAGACACACTCCTATGGTTTACTTAATCAGCAGAAGTCTTCTCCAGAGTTTCAGATCTGATACTCTAATCAAGGCCTTGCAGCATATTTATTTTTGTCGGCACATCCTATTTAGCTGTATTTTATTCACATAAACACACACCTCTTCCCATACAGTCACATTTTACTGGCTGCCTATAAAAAGTTAATGCCTTGCAGAGGTCTTCCCCTTCCTCAAATTTTAAAGAGTTTTGAAGAAATCTGCCTGAGCAACACCCTTCCAAGTATTTATAAGTTTTTCTGAGCACATATATTAGTTTGTTCCGGTATATAGCAGCATATCATAAATTGCTTTGTTTCACATGTTAGAACTTGTTAGCCACTTGGCTAATATAAAGCCTTCAAGATCTTTGCTGGTTTTTATTGGCTTGTTTAATAAAATGAAACACAGATACAACATATTTGCAGAATGATACCACAGCTCTATTGACTTGGCTTGTGCCCTTGGACTCGGCTAGCACGAAATTCCTCTGAGCAAGCCTTTCCCAACTCGCCTCTGTTTTCTCTTTAATCAGTTGTTATGGATTATTGGCAGCAGTTAACAGAAATACAAGACAATCAGTCATGAAGTTAAAAGGACACTTCCTTTTAAATAAACCAGAAAGGGTAACAATTAGTTTTCTGGACTAAATGCAAACCATCCAAATATCTACTAAACACAGTTTAGTTACATCACAGTTACGGTAAGTTATTCTTCTATTGCTATCAGAAAAGCCAGTGACCCGCCATGACTTTCAGCATCGTTCAGTCACAGATGTTCATTACTGTCATCACTACAGATAAACACACTGTATACTATGTATGTAAACAGAATGAGAGCCATTAGGGTCAGCAGACACCTTTAGGCCACCAGGGTTGGCCTCTGGTACGTCACAGGCCACTGTACTTCAGCAAGCTGCTCTTGTGTTGAGCTCAACAACTTGACAAAAACAATTGTCCAAAAAGACATGTCAATGTGAAGACATGAAGAAATGGAAAGGCTTCTGCATCTTTGCTGCTTCTCTTTGTAGTCTGCTCCAAGAGTTACTCATCCTCACTCTTTATAATTTGTGCTTTATTTCCCATTCTAATTTGTCTGGCTTCAAATCGCAACCATTAGTTCTTGTAATAACTTTTTGCACTAGATTAAACGAGCCCAGCATTTTCTCCATATGAAAATGCAATTTTTGTAAACAAGCTCTTATTTTTTAATTCTCTAGGGTTTTTGACAGACAAGTTCTGGCAAAACTTGCTAGACTTATTTAAGGCATCACCACATGCCTCTCTGCTGCCTCCCCAGAAAACTTTCAAGAGAAGGTGCCCACACCAAGCTGCTCCCAACTATAACCCGTCTTGTTAGTTTAAGCTGCAAATGATGACTAGTCTGAAGGAAAATAAACAATTTTGTGCTGGAAGGCACTTGCTCCCCTTCTGTCAACTCATCCTGATGGATGATGTCCATCACCCCCTTCCAACACACACACCCCACAGCCCCCCTACTTTCCACTCTGAGTGTGTTTTGCAGTCCCCCTTGGGCTGCCCCTCCAGTTCGCTTACATTCTTTTAAACACAACAGAACCGGGTCTGCACCTACTGCCTAACACCCATTTCCCCAGTGCCACGTACCAAGAGAAAGCACGCCTGGTTCTTACAAATGACTTGATCCTCATTTGGATATGCAACGGCATTAACCTAATTTGTCTAACAGCACCATGATATGAGCGCTTAATGAGCTGCAAGTCTTCATTAATCCCTAAATACACCCTTAAATTATACTAAATTCTTTGCAGCATACGGTCTCCTTTTCCTAGTGTGCAACCTGTGTTCCCCATTACTACAAGCTGAACATTGTATTTGGCTGTTTTTAAAAAAAATATTTTTGTTGAATGGTCCAACTGTGTCAAGCAATACATATGACTGTCCTACTTTCTCCATCGTTTCCCATTCCACTAAGGTTTATGCCATCACAAGATGTAGTAATACTGTTTTTAAATTTTCTTTCAAAGATGCCTGAAGTACCTAGCAACAGGTCTAGCACAGACTCCTGTGTAATCCCACCAGAAAAACACCTATTCAATAAAAATACTTCACTGACCACTACTGAGATCTGCCAGCCAGTCAATTTTTAAGGAGTGCATTAGTGACTGCATAGCACCAATTGTACTTGTCTTTGTTTATCTTTTGATATTAACAAATAGTAGAAATAAAGAGAACAGTACAAACTACATTGGACAGAAGGTGTACATCTCCCACCATCCTGGAAAAATCATGAGATCCTTCCACGTTATTTTAGACAGCAAATTGCTTAATCATGATCAAACATGCTTATCACATCACTAAGCATGACATAATCACGCTAACTCGGTTGCTGCAGCAGTGGGTGAACTTTGGTGTCTGATTATTTACTAAGCATATTATCCCTAGCGCTGCTCTGCTGTCCTCCTGCTTACAACTGTCTTCCTAAAATACTTTGAGGATATTGTATACGAGTTAGATATAGCGGTTCAGTAACTGTGCTGTCCATCACTACACTGGTGTGTCCTCACTGCTGCATCAGCGGTGGTGACCGGCAGGCAGACTGGAGTGCCGTGACGACCACGTACGCTGTCTCTGCTGGGACTGTGCAAAGCTGAGGGTCAAGAGGATTTTTAGGTGTACCTAAAAATCTTTTTCAAAAAACCCTCAAACCAACCTTAGTTGGTAAAGGTGCAGTAAGTTAATTCTGCCTTTTCCCACAGGATTGCCAAGGACCTGTCCGCCTTTCCAGGTGCACAGCACGCTGCGAGGGAAGGTGACTGGTAGAACAGTTAGGCTTAAACCTCGCTGCAAGATGAGACCAAGCCGAAGTGCGGCTATGACTAACTCAGAGCTAGTGGAGCCCCAGATCAAAACCTGCAGCAGGCAGGGAAGACATACTGCTGAGCAACACATGCTAAGCCCATAGTGAACATACAGTCGTGAACCACAGTGCTTAAGAGACTAGATGTAAAGAGGAGAAAACAGAAGCAGGCAAACACAGTGAACACTACTTCTTCCTATCTAGCAACAAGCCCAGCAGTGTTGAAGGGAAATTACTAGCTCCACAGGTGCAGCTAGCTCTCCTCCTCCTCAGGGCCAGGGCGGAGAGGGGCTGCTAAACAAGAAACATGGGGGAGGACAGTAAACAGTAAAACAGTAACGCTTTAAATCAGAGACACCCTCGGCTGCGGCCCCCTCAGTATGTCTTTATAGCAACATCATCCAGCTACAGGGTTTTGTAATTAAACAAACAAAAAGCCCAAGGTAGTTTGCCTCAATTAGCTAGAGGATGGAAGACACTAGAAAGAATTTCTGTCCTTGTTTCCACAGCAGACAAAGTGAATGAGAAGTAAACTTACCTCTTTTTCTATTTTGAGCAGCTTCTTTACAGCCACCTCCTTGTCCTGAGAAATCCATCGGGCTCGGTAGACACTCCCGAAACTCCCTCCACCGCAGTTCTCAAAAAACTGCAAGTCATCAAATCTAATTTGCACAAATGAAGCACTGGTAGACGACATCTCATAATGACAAAATATACCACAGCAAAACCTGTGAAGAGAAAAGCTGCCATTAACATGTATGCTCTGTGGATTTATGGACTTTCTTACCCATCCTCAGACACCCCAAAACCCAAACCAGTCGCCGTAAACACACTACAGTAAAATCCACGGGGCACAGGAGGGAAAGAGCCTGGGAACTCGCACTCCAACAGGCTGTGCGGATGTTTGCATAATTTGCACGAGTATTAGGAGCAGCTGGGAGACAGAAATGACTAAAAATATTCCTCAGAGTGATACTGACGTTTCCTGAACACCTTGGAAGCAGCTCTGCGAAAGGCAGGCGCGTCGCTGCCTTCCCCGATGCGAGCGAAGCGCGCCGACAGACGGGAAGCATGCTCTCTGCTCCGAGCTTGCCTAGGAGCTCAGGCATGCCAGGCACGCCGGCTCTCCTGCCGCCCCGGCCGGGCAGGCAGCCTTCCGGCAGGCTGGCAGCAGCGCCTCGGCACGCACCACGCACGCTGCCGGCGCTCGGGGCGAGGTAGGAGTGCTTCGCGCAAGGATGTGGAAAAACCTGGCCACGGTAAATGTCTCTTCCAGGGTGACTCAGTTCTGTTCACATGTTACAACAAAGCGCAAGTACATGGTAATTCATCTGGGTTACAGTATGTGAAATTCTGCAGCCTGTGCCAAGGTCGGTGTCGGCAGTTTCAAGAGATGATCCCATGCCTGCTGCCAGGGGAACAGAACGTCCTTCTCGGAGATTTCACAGCGATAAAGCTTATGCCCGTAGCAAATTTCAAGAAACGCTATCACCTAAATACATGAACAATGACTAATTTTAGGTTTCTTTTTTTAAATGGCGTAAGATCAGGAAGCCTCAGGTCCTTAGTGGGACTGCAGGACACTGCATCCTCCAGAACCATCTGCAAGCCTGCTGCAGGATCATTTCAGATGCACCAGTTTAGACAAATTAGTTTTAATTACCAGCAAAAGTTACTGTACTTGCAATTAATGGAAGTAAACTTACCAGCATAAAATGAAAGAGATGGGTTTGAATAAAGCAAGCCAAAAAAAGACACAGAGATTCTGGGTTGCTGATGAAAATTACACCTCCAATTATACTGGTCTAACTATAGCACCAAAACATACTGCGTCTTCTGGGAGCCTCCAATCCATAGGGCTTTTTGAGATGGAATCCACACGTTACGTGTCGTCCGTGGCTGGCAAATACACCTGTAAGACACCTAGCATTGCTGACTGCCAAAACCCCTTCACCCCAGTCCCTTCTGTAACAAACACAAAGACATAATTTCCCCCTGGCTCTCTTGATTGCGCAGCTAATCTGATTAAAATTTTGATATATCATTTTAACCAGAAATTTCTGGCACTATTTGGTTGCAGCTATTCTCCAAATGAGAGGTGAAGATACCAACATTTTTTCTACATACTGCATAAGATAACATACAGCCTTTTCTGAAACTGCCTGCTTTGTTTTACATCTCTTCACCGCCATAAGGGTAAAGGCAAGCGCTAACCAGACCATGACAACTCTACTATGTTTACAGAAGGCATCATGTTTAGGAGGGAGCAGGCTTCAAGCGTGCCTTTCGCTGACAGCCAGCCTGCAAAGCTCTCGGTGAGGGAACACGAATGCTCTTTCTCCAGCTCTGCGAGTCAGAGCAGGGGTTACCTGTGGGACGTGAAATAAAGTCCATTCACCCAGTATCCTGCCGGCTCCTTCCCCAATACAAGTGCCTGAACTCTTCTGCCAACCTTTTGTCCTTATTTTAACTTGTCACTGTTGTCGTTAGATTTCCTGCCATCTCAGAAATATCTTTTGCACCATCCTGCACTCTTTTTCTTTAGAGAAAGCTCAAGGGAAAGGAAATTGGTCACTCCTGCAAACC
This sequence comes from Mycteria americana, assembly GCF_035582795.1. Taxonomy (NCBI): domain Eukaryota; kingdom Metazoa; phylum Chordata; class Aves; order Ciconiiformes; family Ciconiidae; genus Mycteria; species Mycteria americana. Next base: position 20,451,286 of record NC_134373.1, read on the forward strand.
AGGAGGGTAGCGATGCCAGTTTTAACTTTTTGCTTCTCTGCCAGCGTTGCTTAATTAGCAGGTCTTCAGAAACAAAAGCTCATTTGCTTCGTTTACTTCAGCAGTTGCTCCAAGTTAACGCTGTGTACACAACGTCTCAAGCATATGTGACAATTTATAGCCAAATAAAACAGGTCAGCTTCCCAAGCCAGAGACCTCACAATTTAAGGCCACAGCCCTGCACACGTTTATGCACGTGGATAATTATGCTCCAGTGAATAATCTCCTTACTGATAACAGAATTATTCAGAAGAGTAATGTTACTCATAGGCAAAAGCATACGCACTGACTGGACCATAAATTTAACAGGAAAGTGTGAACAGCTGATAACAGATGGTCGCATTTGGGATGGCAGAAGAAACAGAAAACCAAGCGAAAAGAAAAATGTATCACAGGAAACAAATATTTCTGGCCTTCACTATCTGAATTCAATAGTTCTGAAGAGCTGTCAAATTATTTTAAATTATTGTTCACCCAGAAGGACCAAATCACCTGTATAAACAAGTAAATGATTTGACTTCTCAAAATTACGCTAACATAGAACAAGATGTTATTCCAAGATTTCACAGAAAACAGACCTCAAGATGATACAACATACACACCAGACACTTGATAAATACAAGCGAGTACTTTTCTGATGCGTCCTCCCTGCTGCTTAAAACTTTACCTAAACATTTATGCAATCGCAATGCAGCGCCCAGCACACAAGCATTTGCAGAAGCTGCTGTTCATTCTTTTAACACCTTCCCAATCTCAAATTTATCTACAGCGGTCAATCAGCTGCAGATGCTATAGGCACCAGCATACAATAAAGTAATATAATTTAAAGAATGATTCATTGGTTTGTATCAGGTTCTTCCAGATGCTTTTTTCCAGAGAAAGTAGAGGAGATTTACATGGGACACTCTTTATTTAGAGATCTGTAATTAATGACAGTCTAAGTTAGGTATTTAGTTTTCTCCTTCTAGATGAAAGAACAGACCTGTTTAAATATTACTCCATGTTTTCGGATACAAGGTAGTTAATCCTCAATTAGTCAGATCAATCCTTTTGTTATGTCTGAGAAAACAACTGTTTAGAGTAACAACTGCATGTGACAAATCCAAACACAGTTATTAACTTGTCATCTTGTTTTAAAAGATACTTAACAATCTGAGTTTACACCATTGGTTAAGGAAAAAAAAAAATCAGGTATTTCATTAAACTCCATAGTCTTACACGCGCATCCGAAACAAGTGCATCATTCCAACAACATGTGGCACTTCTTCGCATCTTACACGTCTGCAGTCAGGAGAGCGGTCCTCTGCAACAGGGTCTCCGGGCTTGGGGCCGGGGGCATTACGGCAATTCCCCCGCTCGCAGGCATGCAGCGTAACAAAGGTTTGGCATCAGCACCGTCCTTCCCCACTAATACAGTTCTGAGTGTTTAACCACTATCGTCGTGTAGGAGCGGGGAACACTCATTGCTTGTTATCGATGAAATGAAAATGTGACAGTTCAGAAACAGTGAATGACAGGTATTTGAAGAAATAATTCAATAGCTGGTTATTTCAATTATTCCTATGGGATCTTGGGGGGGGACACGACTTTCTCCTTCTTCTCTTTTAATCATGATTACATGAGCTTGTAATCATGCAAGAACATCTCCATCTTCTCCTGTGTTTTTTTTTTTCTCATAACAACTTATTTGAGCATGCTGTTAGAAGCTGTTCATTTCACACCAAAAAAACAGATCTGAGCAGCATTTGGCAGTATTTAACGTGTTGGGTTATTATTTAACATTATTTAACACTAGAATTTAACATGTCAGGACTATTATGCAGAGTCACTTTGCAGCAAGCTATTAAGCCACAACAAGCTCAGTTCAGTACAGTAATAAGCACTTGGTGTACGAAACCATCTGCCATCACTGGCTTGTTGTGATTACAGCATTTTGGGGGAGTAACCGGTGCAGGGGTCCCTCCCAGGACCCTGCTGGGATCCCATGCCTGCTGCTCCCCCCAGCCCCTCCCCAGGGTGAGGGAACCCCCAAGCACCCAGGCAGATGGGCTGCAAACTGACAGGACTGCAGGCTGCCCGGCATCCTAGCACAGCAACACCAGCCTGCGCAGTAGGGGAAGGGCCGCCAAGCCAAACTCTCTGCTTTATTCCATGTACAGGCCAGAAGACCCTACCATTTGTCATTCAGCTACTGCTCCCAGAGTATAGAGAGCTTCCACTGAGGGACTTGCAAGTTAGAGACAGGAGGCAGGAAAGAATTTAGCACAAATTGCACAGTAACTGCAACTCCTATTTTGCTTAGTGTGCGGCTGCAGAACTGAAAATTGCATCCCTCATCTTGCACGTGCACCTGATGCTGCTTAACTATTCAATTATTTCAGGAAAACCCTTTGTAATTTATTAAAGGGAACAACCACGTAACTCGCTGCCCTCCCTTCACTGTGTGGTTCCACGAAGCAGGATTCAGTGCTTCTTTCAGGAAGGCATGCTGCCAACATATTGCCAATAAAGTAGTAGCACACTACACTTGTGCTATCTTAAAATACACAGCAGAATATGCCAAGTTTCCTTATTTGGCAAAACAGCCCATTTGCTTTCAGGATCTTTGACCATCCATTTTTAGACCCAAATCATCCTTTGTATCCAACATGGCCTACAGTCCTTGAGCATATCGACTTGGATTTTTGCAGCAGCATATTTATTTAGCCTTTAAAAAAAAAAAAAAACAACCACCACCAACAAAAAAAACCCACAAACACCAAAACATGGTTAACCACTGTCTTGTCTAAACAGAAAAGGAGTTACAGTGGTATCGAGCTATGAGAGATACTGCAGAAAGAAGTTTTTATAAATAAAAGATCCTTTAATCATATCATGAACTGCTGAAGGATAAGGTGCAAACAAACTCCAAGCACAACTCCAAATTAAATATATCCTAATCTTCTAATCTCCCAATAAGTTAAAATAAAGTCAACAACCTCTACAATTCCCAACTTTCTTAATCAGACTGAGCACCAGCCCTGCAGACGGTGAGACTGGAGGCATGGCTCTGCCTACCTTAGTTACAGAAGCAACAACATTTGAGCCTGTCCTTTGTCAGAACCTAAGAATTCTGCATAACTTCCATTAGTAACATTTCTAATTTTATTTTAATTTATATAACCATCAGCACGATGGAAAAAGAGCTCAACTCGGCCTAAAACAGTTTGGGTACTTCAGGAAAAGAACTATTTTCGACCCGAGCTGTGTCAATGGCAGAGACTGAAGGGTTTAAAGGCTTCACTTTAAATAGAATACATTTTATCTCAGAGAAATCCTAAACTGTTCACTTCGCTTACATTATACCTCGTCAGTGACATCTGCCAGGACTACGCACGCAACAACACGCAAGAAAGCCAAGGCAGCTAAACCTGCACCCTGGCCGGCGGAGCTGCTCAGCCCTTGCACGGGCATGACTGCAGGATCCGGGCCTTGGTTTTGTCGGCGTTTCTGCCTTCTCCTCGTCAGTGAGCCGGGCTCTCCAGGGTTACCATTATTCACACAATGCCACCGGTATGCAAAGCACATTAGTGATAGATAAAACAAGTAGGCTTCTGAGGACTTACAATTTCAGGGCAAAGTCCTGAAAACATCTAACTGCACGCCTCCAGCGGAAAGCTATGATGTTTTCAGGCAGTGACCCAGTTAATCCAGTGCTTTCAAATTATTTCTGCTTCTGGAATTTAGAAAAAGTAATGATCCATGGCTTTCCCGATGGCTCTGTCGCTAAAACTCACAGCAAAGCATGCTGGATAGAGGGGTAATGGATGGCTCACACACATACACGCTAAAAACAAAAAGGCATACTGGTGGAAAGGAAGTAACTTGAGCGAACATAGCAGGAAAAAAAAAAGAATGCCAGTTCACTTCAAAACTGAGGAGGAAAAGGAAAAAACGGAGGGGCAGGAAAGTCACACCTCAAGGCCCAACCTGAGGGATTTTATGCCCAAAACAAAAGAAAAATGCAGCAGGTGCACGTGAAGTGAACATGCTGACAACACCGTCCGGGGAGCGGAGGGGTGGGCGGGGGTAGCGGCCCCCGGCCGGGGGCCGGCTGTCCACCTCCCGCGCCCAGCCCCCTCGGAAGCCAAAACATGGTTTGGTGGTGGAAGGGTGCTGGCGGCACCCTTCCCGCGCGGGGCCGTCCCGCACAGCCGCCGCTCCCCGCGCTCCCGGGTGCCCCTCGGCGGACACCGCCGTCCCCTGCCCGGCGAGGCACGGCCCGTGTCGCGGCGCCCGCGGGACCCCCGCCCCACCGCGCGGCCACGCGTGGGCGCCGCTGCCTCCCGCGGGGGGGGTTGGCCGGCGGCTGCTCCCCGGGGCGACGCAAGGTCAGGCCGTGCGCCGGGACGGCCGAGCGCCTCCCCTCCAAGGACTTTCAAAGTTGCTTCAGCGGGTGGGAAACGTCAAACCCGGCGGGGACACCCACGGCCCGGCCCCGCTCTCCGGCCGCGCTGCGCTGCGCCCCGCCGGCCGCCCGCCGCCTCCCTCCGCCCAGCGAAGCGCGCACCGACCGCACCGCTGCCCCCAGCGCTACCCCCGCCCCCGGCGTGGCGGGGGGCGCCTCGCCCTCCTCACCTTCCCCGAGGGACTCCGGGCTGGCGGGACCCGAGCGGCGCCGATCCCGAAGCCGCCGAGGGAGGCTGGAACCGGCGCGACCGCGTCTCCCGCTCCGTCCCCCGCGCTTCCGGTTGCTGCCGGGGAGCCGGAGCCGCCGCCGCCGCCCCCGCGCCGCCTCGCAGCGGCGCCACCCCGCGCTCTGCGCCGAGCCCCGCGGGGGAGGCGAGGCCAGGCCGCCGCCGCCGCCGCCGCCTCCTCCTCAGGGGTGCGGGCAGCGCGGCCGCCCCGCCTGTAGGGGGCGAGGTGCCGGGGCTGGGCGGGCGGCGTGCGGGGCGGCGAGGCGTCAGGCCTGCCGGCGGCCGGTGCCACCGGGGCTGCGGCCCCACACCAGCGCCTCTGCCCCGGCCGAGGGTGCGTGAGGCGGCGGGCGAGGAGGACCGCGTGCCCAGCGCCCTCGTCCCCGATGCACTGATGAATAATGGGGCGCCCGGCCCCGCACGGCCTGCGCACCCCTCGCCAGCGGCGCCGGCTGCCGCAGTGGGGCTGGCGTGAGGCGAGCTGGATGGAGCTTTGGCTCCGCGGACAGCTTGGGCTGACCAGAGAGGATGGCCTTCGACGGAGGCAGGGTGTCTGCGTGTCAGTTAACCGCGCCAAGTTTAGGAAGAGGCTTCTGGACCGAGCCGGGCCTCTCGGCTCGGGTGTTTTCGGTTTGCAAGCGCGGCCCTGCCATTGCAGGTGGAGGGAGGCCCGGCACGGTGCTGCGCTGCCATGGCTGCAGCTTTGGAAGCACAACTGGCTTCCTTCCAGGGTTGCTGCTTCAGTGACAGGCAATATAGCTAAATTTATCTAAAATTATTACCAAAATGACCAGGTGATGGTAATTTTTTTAAAAACCTGCTTCATTGTTCTTGTGCCACTGGAGCTGGGATGGTGTTACCATAAGCAGCAGCGTCTTTAAGTGCAGGGTGTTGCCTGGGATTGCCAAGCTGCTGTGGGTGCAGGTCAGTGAGAGGGTCTGGAGGTCCCCAGGAGGAGGAAAGGAGAAGGTTGTGCTGCTATAGCCAGTCTTTAAGTCCTGAGGAATGTGGAAGAAGAGGAGGACTTGACTGGCAAGTGCAACCCCCTGGTCCCTCATCCATATTCCCCAGCTGCCCTCAGGATGATTGCCCCAGGTCAGGAAGAAAACGGAGATACAACCCACCTCCACCCTCTGAAGCCACACGGACCCTTCTTTATCCAAACGTTTTAATGGTATTGAGGTACTCTGCTGTTGCGGAAAACTTACTGCAAATTGAAAATAAGCTGTCGCGCTTAAAGGAAATGACTCAAAAGACTCGGGGGGCAAACAATTTTTCTGCTGAGGCAAACGCATCACATGGCTGTGACAGTACCTTTTTTGTATCAGTATCGCGCAAGATTCAATGCCCATCACCGCTTTACACTGCACTCCCCAGCTCGTCTACCAGTGTCTGTATGCTGTGGTTGTGCATTCGCTGGAGAATCTCGGCTCCTTGTTACCTCTCATATTTGACTATTGATATAGGTATGTGCCATATAAAAGTCAGCTGTGTAGCACAATGAATCACAAAGAGGTGTGCAGCATCACACTGAATCATATACATTAATTGTACATCACTACGATGTATGGCATCAAGATGAATCATGGAAGAACACTTTACTGATGAATCAAATACAATCGTTTCATGAACATCAGAGGCTTTTCCCCAAGGTGTGTTATTTTGGCATGGGGGAGGCTAAAAAAAAGAAGTTAAAACAGTGGAGCAGAAGTATACATTTCTGGGCATTAAATAAAACATATTACTTCACTGTGCCATAATAACTAACTGGAGTGAAGTTCAGCAAGATCTTAAGCTCTCAGTGCAGTAAGTACCTGAAGATGCTCAGAAAGTCAAAAAGCGGGCACTGGTGACCCCCTTCCGTCCACCTGGCAGACTCGGCATTGCCAGGACAAGCAGTGAAGGAGGTCGGCAGTTCTGGCTTCCCCTGGACATGGTACTTCCAGACACTTTTTGTCCTATCCGAGAGTGCTTGTGCTTTATTATGAACCGATCTGCTGGTGAGCCTGGAGAAGTCTCCAGACAAAGTCAATCAAAGGTGCCACATTTGAAAAGAAAGCACAAATATCAAATGCAAATCACATGAAACTCATGCTCTGGAGGGGGAGAGGTGCCGCATACTTAGTCTCTTAAATGCTGTGACTAACGTGTTTATCCTTCCTGTCTGAGGCAATTGCCAATTAGTCAAATTATTTTAAAATCTATTTAAATGTTAAATCACTCTATTCCTTGGCATTTGCTTCAGAGAGCAGAGCACTTGCATTCAGAGGTCTCTTGCCTGGAGCGCTTTGTCCAGGCATTTTGTCCAGGGCTATATATCTGCAGAGCTGGGATTTATCATGTCTGACTTCAGGCCCTGGTTGCAGAAAGAAAGAAACTATTCCAGTAGCGCATGAGAAACGAGGGGGTGGTTAATATTTCCTACTCCAAGAGTAGGAGTGCAGAGTCTGCATCAGGCACTGTGTTAACATGCCACTGTTTAAAACACGTAATTGCACTTGCTCTATTAGAGGACAAGAGAGCGAAAGCAAAGGAGCCTGCACAAGGGCTTTCCAACCCCAGTGGTACACCATCGTGAAGCTGGAATTATTACAACAAGGCTTTAAGCGTGCACTTTTGGGTTTGTATTCTTCCTGCCCTCTGGCGAGTGAGTCTTCAGGGATTTTCAATTTTTTTTCCATTATCCTGAGAACTAAAAAATTAGCTAGAAAAGATCAGAAACCAGAGTTATTCGAGTTTCTTGGGTGGTCATAATACCATATAAAACAACCAGCCAACATTTCCTCCCCCTTTTTGAGGCAGCAAATTCAAACTGAGAAACTCTGAGTTAGCTCTGGAGAAATTGATCCTAATCTCAGGCTTCTTTAATTTAGATGGAACGGGCAGAAAAAGAAAATATTTAAAAGCTAACAAACGTTATTGTAAAGCCACAACAATTGGCAAGAGATGAAGGCAGCTCTGGCAACTTTTAACTCAATTTTCGAATTGAAAGGATTCATATGAATTGTCTCTTTACATGTCATTGCCACACTGGGTGTGCAATGACGTCTCACCGCCTTTCAACATGGAAAATATAGTTTCACGCGTACGTCCAGGCGGTTTAAGTCATCCTGCCTGCCAAAAGCAGCAGTCACACCCCTCCCCTGCCCAGCGAGCCCTGTTCCTGCCGCTGCGCTGCCCACCTCACCTTCTGCCAGCGTGGTTTTTGCACAGCTTCACAGTGAACTGGGCTGGGGAGGCAAAGCGACTGCAGGGAAAAGCAATCAGTTTGCACCCAGATCGGAATGCAGGTCATTGGGCAATTGCACAAAGACTTGTGCCAGCACAAAGGCAGGAGAGGAGCAAGGGCTGATACGGGCAGCTGAGAGGGGACGGAGCGTGGAAGTGCTTTTTTAGCAGTAGCGAAGGTTTATGCCAGCTTAAACTGTACATGAAACTCTAGACACAGATAATTTGGAGGTGGACACCTGCTCTGTATTTTTCAATTCTCCTTCAAGACTGGCTCAGAGTTCAGCTAAGTACTTTGAAGCACTTTTGCCTCTCTGGCTGATATGGCTTGCCTCCGTTTCTAGCTTAAAAAATTGGCCAGAAAACATGGTGGGATGATGCCTGGGATATACTAGAATGAAAGATTGTACACACATTGCTGTAGGAGATGTAGCACTAGCATACGCTAGTGTTAATCTAGCTAGTTTGAACAATAGTAGCAGTAACAATACGGTAGCATTAATTTTATGCCATTTGTACCATCAGGTTTATGACCTGGAAGAGGTTCACAAGTGGCTCGCCTGGAAACCCTTTCTGCATCATTATTTTTGCTTGCGCTGTCCAGACTGACGTTCATGCAGGTATGTCCAGATATGCTGCAACTACACACCTCTGCAGCTACACCCCAAAACATAACTAGCAGGGTTGGTTTCATGACTGAAAAAGAACTTGCGTGGTACTGCTAGCCAAAATCAGCTGCATTTAGTCTTTCTGAGAGATGGAGTCAGCGAGCTCTAGCAAGTGGAAAATCTAAGAAATTGCCTTTGGATTTGGCTCAGAGGCAATCCTGCCTTTCCTGCTGCAAATGACACGGTGAGCGTGCACCCACAAACACCAGCCTGATGCTATGTGCAGCCCCCATGCCCACGCAGCCAGGGCTGATTCCTGTTTGCTTCAGCAGCCCAGTCTTTGGTGTGCTGTGGTTAACAGCGAATTCTCGACTTTTATGGGGAATGAAGAAAGATAGAGCCCATATTAACCATCGTACGTCTCTTAGACCCACACCACTGTTTTTTTTTTTCTGCTGTTGTTTTCTCATCTGTTTTTTGTATTAGAGAGAAAAATAAGTAATTTGTGAAAGTGCCTATATTGTATATTTAACAAAATTATAAATATATGTTATTATAAATATTAATTAGGAATTAATTGTAAAATTATTAAGCACAGAATTATTAAATACAGACTAGAATGATAAAATAAAGGCATTCGTGTGGCAGAGAAGGCTTGTGTGCAATGGGTATTTTTACATGTGGATCAAATACCTGCTTTGTGCATAATGGTTTCCAGAACTGGCAGGCTACAGCTTGTACACTATTTGTCTTTTGATCTGGCATGCGTGCAGTATAAAAGCACATATAACTTCTACAAAAATGTCAATATAATTAGCAATGAGATAGCAATGAGATGGCAAAATATTAACAAGAAATACATTTCCTAACTGTTTTACAAGAATGGCTTTCTTATCTTTTACTGACACCACAGTTTTTAGCCGATCATTATACTCAGCTGTAATCCACTCAGGAGTACTCTGCTCAGATACCATTTCATTACATACTTTTAATTATATATATATAGCTCATACTCCTTATATTAAATTTTGTGGTCCAGTAGACTTAATTTGTTGTTATAATTTCAGCAGATTTTTTCTCTAAAATATAATACAGCTTAACGCTGTTTTCTTTGTTTTAAGGCTGTACTGAATTTATTGTTGCTGTGCCTGTTTGTGTTTTCTAATCCGCACTACCGCGAGCTCCACTGAAGCAACAGTCCCTTCATTTCCCTTGTAATTTTTTTCAAATAGGTTGCTTGGTCGTAGGGAGTCCGAGGAGAGGCAGGCACAATTCCACCTCTGAGGACCACCGAATGAAGATAACATTCAACAGCTGGTTTAAAGCATTGTATGCTATTTTCTTTATTAAAACTATTCAGTATCTAAGTATTTAGTACATTTACCTTTCTTGGAAAGTAAAGGCAGCCACTGGCATCATGAAAACTTTGGCCACCATTGACAGGGAGTCGGTTTGAACTAAAAAGAAAATACTCGCTCCTTTTAATGATGTACTGTAGTATTAGTAGCTTACATTTTTTGCTGCTTGTTTACTCCAGAGTACATTCATTAGAAACAAATCTGCCTATTGAAGATCACATCTTTTTCTCTTTGGATTTAGAGATGAAATGAGACTAGAAAATGTCCATAATATTAGACTGCCTCAGAAAAGCCCTTATTCTAGATACATCTGTTTAGCTATATCATCTCAGTCCCTTTGCCTGTGTTTCCAAGAAAAGGTGATCAACCCCCCCCAAACACGAGCACACTATTAACAACGGCTAGTTGTGACAGGAAGGAAAAAAAAAATCTGTGCAAACCTCTAACTAGTTTCTGGCAAGAGCACTAACTGATCAGGAGCATCACAAAGGAGTTACGTGCCAGACAACTGGAACAGGAGAAAGATTAGGGCAGGAATTACAAATGGAAGGAAATGTTAGATTTCAAACAGACACTAGGCAGCAACCTGCCAGTACCACAGCCCTCAAGGGTCAGTCCTACTGAGAATGAGGACATCTAAAGAAACCCAAGGCAACACTGGCTCTCTGTTATCTGAGAACATCCACAATGCTGCCGACGGTACTCCTGCGCAGAAATAATGTACACCTGTGAAAAACCACAAAGAGTCGGCAAATACAGCTAGCGGATTCACTTGCTGGCTCGGACAGCATCTGAAGAAAGAACTATTTAAAAACACAAGAGGTGGTGTTATAATGAGGAAACCATGGAGAGCAGAAAGCTTGTGATTATTGACAGAAGTTGATTAAGAAATGGATTATTGTCTGTTAGGATGTTGGAGTATCTACTGTCACCTCTATCCTACGTATCTTTATGTAAATTTCCTTTAATTGAGGTATTCATTTACAATCATTATTTTCATTGGTAATGTGCTTTATTTGCATTTGAAAGCGAAAAGAGGAAAAAAATTAAGCGCGACTGGCTGACCCCTGCCATGTGACAAAGGCTTTGCTTTTTGTCACTCTGACCCAAATGGATTAGGGCCAGGAAATAAAGGTCAGTCTCTTACCAGTATCCCTGTGTGTCACATTTTTATTACATGAAGTTTCCAAGAAAAATATTCCAATTTGTGTCAGTAATTATGCATTCTTTATGCATTTTCATGTAGTTTTCTGAGTTTATTTTGAATTCAGAAAGTACCTTTGAGTGCCAAACCTATTAAAAATGAACCCTTTGTGAAATATCCTTCAGCAGTTAGATGTAAATGGTAGATTTTGTAGCTGTACTTGCTCTCTTTTTTGCCCTCTTAACTATAAGAATCTTCCTTTTTACATTAGTCCCCCCATCACCTGAGTCATAAAACACCAAGACCGTGGTTGGATTACTTTCCTTTGTGAATTTACAAGTTATTTCCTTAGGTGCTGATTGCTAAAGCAGTGCACAGGGCATATGAAGTAAGAGCCAGTCTTAGGTGTTATTGGATGCCATGCAGGTAAGCGCATGGAGGATGCGCCCTGGGCGCTCTCATGGCACACCGACCACAGCCTTTCACCACGATGAGAAGCTGGAGATCAGGTTTTAGCCACCAGCCGTGTCAGGGAGCTCCCTGTCCTGCGGGAGCTGGTTTGGGGCAGCAGTGCCTGTTCCCAAGAGGGACGGAGGGGTGAGGGTCCTCGCTGGCCGCTGAGGCCGGCTGTGCCGTCAACCCTGCCGAGGGCCGGCCAGCCCCACGGCACTGCTGCAGGGAGACGTCCGAGGGTGGTGGGGGTTCCTTGGGCACAGCTACAGCCCTGGAGGCAGGGCTCTGCTGGCTGTTTGTGCTCGAGGTGAAGATAAGCTGCTGTAAAAGTTTCTGGTTTAGTAATTTTAATGATAACTTTTTAATCTGGTCATTATTTTCTTTGATTGCTAATACCTTGACCTCTGGTGACAGCTGCTGCTTGTGCCTGCTAAACTTTAATGCAGGCTACAGTAAAGAACATTATGATTATTTGAAAAGGCAGGGTGTAATGCATTTCAGATTAACAGTGAAAGAAAAGCTATTCAAGTTAGAGGTTCACTTTGCTGTATCACTCTCTATGCTGCTTTCCTTATTATCAGTACAAAAAATGAAATGAGAATAGCACATCTTTTAATTTTCTTCCACTATTACCTCTTGATTTGCATTCAGAGCTCCCAGAAGAAATACCACTGAATTCAGAAGTAGTCTATTTAAGCTGTGTGGTGTTTAAAAATTGCTGGAGGAGGTTAAGGTAATGTATATTATGCAGTTGACCTTACTAAGAAGCTATGTTAACAATTTAGACTTATAATTTTCTGCTGTTACATTTTGTTAAAAATTGGGGGGGGGGGGGGCAGAAGCAAAATTCATTATCTCTTTTGGCACCCCTGCAGATTAAACCTTTTGATTTGTCTCTAACTTATTTTGTAAGACTTCTAAATTGTATTTAAACTTCTTGTACTTAAAAGGTTGTTTTGCCAGTGTCTCTTTGAAAAGAGGGATTTTTTTTGTCTCTGTCTCTCTCTTTGTACCTGGTCTGCAGAGGCTGTGTGCCTTCACAGCATTTTCCTTAAGAGGAAAAAACCCAAACCCTCTGTCTGCAGAGTCCTGCAAATACATTTGAACTCTTTTATCTGGCACTATCATGTCTTTGTGGCTGATCGGTTTTGAACAAGATGTCCGGGGAAAATAGTTTGGATCCAGTAGCAGCCTCCTGGTATGTTGGATTCAGCCTCCCTGGATTTAACCTTTGTTCCCTGGCTCTGTCTAGCAATGGCCAGCACCGGGCCTGGCCATTGAGAAAAACAGCAAATCCTAACAAAGCAACAATAGTGAAATGTGCCAGGGGAGGGGGGAGCCGTACCCTGTGACTCTTCAGGCTCCGTAGCCCTAAAGAGAGGCGTTTGTGCTCTGTACTGCTGCTTGAGCAAAAAGCTGCGTCCGTAGCAGAACCCTGTAATGCAGAACTTTTTCCAAAATGCCCAAGGTGTCACCATCCTGGCTCCGTGGGGTCTGCAGCCTCACTGGTCCCCGGCAGCAGATGTTTGTTGTGGACACTGCCTCCCAGTCACCTCGCATCGAAAAGCTATGGCTATGACTCTGCCAGTAAATGAAACAGGGTCAGGGGCTCTGCGGCCTGAGGCCAAGTAGTGTGGACTAGCCATATCGGCATTGTACGACCTGTGACCCTCAGACATAATCATTATTTTGAGCAGGTTTGTATTTTTTCAGTCTGAAGTGTTGACATAAGGAGGGGGCGGTGCTGCAGCATTTATGCTGTTCATGCACGCGGGTGTGATGGAGGTGCGAAGCCTCCTGGGACCCACTGGAGGACTGCGGGGAGGGGATGGAGACGGGCCAGACAGGCTTGTCCGTATTTCCCACTGGCAGTGGTCCCTGGTGCATGCTCCCCCACAAATAATGGCTGGACACTCTCACTCTCGTGCAGTGCTAGTTGGCATGGGCCAAAATCAGGCCAAGCAGTGTGCTACAACTGAAGCAGTATGGACCATCAGCGGTGCAGGTCTGGGGATCGCCCGACCTTCTTTTGCTTGGCTGTGTTGGCACAGCATCTGAGCCTGGGCTTACCAACCGGCCCCGAGAGTCAGCAGCTAAGGGGTGTCTCTCCCTTGAAGCAGGATCAAGTTGTGACTCGCAGCTGCAAGCACAGGGTGAAGACGGTATGGGCGTTCTGACATTTCAGTGTTTCCTGAGATCCTATTCATTCTTCACGCTATTGCAACAGACACTTAGACTTCATACAGCAAGAGCAATACATTGGCAGCTGCCTTCCTGTTGTAAAGTCAACACAGGGAGCGAGTGAAGCCTGGTATGGATCCCATAGCCAGAAGGTAGTTTTATTAATTTAATCTTTAGGTATGTAGACTGTGATCAGCACCATAGCAGCTATCTGAGCCACCTGAGTGAGTCAGATACAGAGATAGCAACACGTGTTATTTATACAGCACCCTTTATTGGAAAATTAAAAAATGCCAGATACCAGTTTCGCTGAGTAAGTAAACTGCATTCATTTGTTGATATGGAGGTGCCATAAAACCTCTAGTTGTACCACTAGGATATATCCACACGATAGAGACTGTTTGGCAACAAATAAGTAAAACAGTTAGAGGTTCTAAGGAATAAAAGAATAAACCAAGGGGATAAAACCACACTAAACAGATGAAGAATCGGTCTATGGGCAGAGCCAAGCTGAAACTTGGCAGCTTTATAAACCAGTTAACACAGAAATAAATGAAAGTGCAAACAATAGGAACAAATCTGGAACAAATAAAATCATGAACTCACAAATGTTATAAATTGATTGTAAAGATAAAAACGTCTTTTGAATTAATTGTGTCCCTGTAGTTTATTCTAGTGCATACTTTGCTTCTGGGAAGATTTTGTATCTGAAAAAGCCGTACGAAGTATATTCATAGAGCAGTACAAATGGAAATAAGAAATATTTCTTACTTGAAATAATAAGACACAAATTTGTCTCTATGTTATTAGCTGATTTTCCTCTGAATCATCTTGAACTTCTAGTCAGACAGCGAAGTTAAAATAAATTATTTCATCATGCTGCAGAGTATTTCTTAACTGTGTAATTCTTTCCTTTGCAGAATGCAGGTACTGAGCAGACAGTGGTTCTGTGTGTCAGCATTTCCCTGGTGACTCTCAGCTTTTGCAGAATTTATGTTTTGACTAACAGGATGTAATTCTTTTTATAGATTAAAAAAAAGAAAATCTTTATGTGTATACTGACTCGACACAGTCCTGGTCAACACCAAGAAAAGTATACTCTGCATCTGAGGCGAAATGTAGAATATATCAATGAGGTCATCTCCGAAGCTTAATTATGAGATAATAGTTGCAACTTGTAATTTCAGGCTTAATCAGTTTTATGACATCCAGCTTTGCAGAGCAGAGCCAGTGGGAATGCAATAGGAAAAAGCCTTTTGCCATTTGAACATCGTCATTCCCTTGGCACACACTTGGCCACCATCAGTGCTTGCCCAGCAGTAGTACAGCCATCCCGTGGAGTATTCAGGCTAGCACAAATGATCTTGGAGGAGAAAGGGAACGTGCCAGATCACCTCTTTCCTCATGGCGGCAGGACCTGACAGACCTCCCTGGGGTGATCAAAGCCAGAGGCCTCTCGAGTGCTGCATTAGCCAAGGTCTCAACCTAAGTTAGCCAACCTGAGGTAAAATCCTGTCCGAGATAAGGTAACTTGTATGGATGGATCCGACTGGCGTTACATTGGTCATCCATATCACAGTGGATGTAAGCTAACTGCGGTTTCAAGGCCCAGCAAATGACAAGCGAAGTTCGCGATATCAGCCAATTAATAGCATCGGTATTTATGCAGGAATGAAGCTGAAAGTGCAAATAAGGCCAGCGACTAAACCTTTCCGGCAATTACATTTAATAAGGTACTGCGTGTTATTTACAGAAAACATACATCACACAATTCCTACACATAAAATGCACACAAACTATAAAGACAAAAGCTGCACTCCCATAACATGCTAAACAAAATAAATACAACTGAATTATTTTGGCACAATAGCTATTACATAAATAAATATTCTAAACTATAATGAATTAACATTTATTTACAGTCTATTGAAAGTGCAAAACAACTGGCTGAAAATTAAGATATTTGTAAATGCTTAAGATCAGAAAATATGTGTTAACCAGCCACAATTAATTATAGCTGAAGTTTAAGGTTTTAATGTCCAGGAAATTACTCTCTTGAAATCTGTTTGTGCATATTGTGCTCTTTTTGAACCAGTCCTTTGCTATCTTTATGCTATTGATTTCGACAACCTTACTATCATAATGGAATTTTGTAAAAACCTGATTAGTTTAAAAAAAGAAGTAAAATGTAAACACAGATTAATCTATTTATCATTCAAAATATTTTCAGTCCTGTCAGTTTTCTGAAATGGCCACACTGCTTGCAGTAGTAGGCAGTACGATTAAGATTAGAAATTTTTCTTAGTATCTGTTGCATTTCAAATGGAAATATTTGTAAGTCTTCTCTGAATGGAACTATACCTTGGACCTCTCTTGAACCTACATTCTTTCATCAGATGCTTACGTACATCTTCTACTGAGCTCAACAGTAGCTGGGCAAGCTAAACTGATGATCAGTTTTGGTCCTGACCTGGAGAATAAATCATAAAATACAGATTTTTAATTAGGGAGAAAAACACTACCTCCCTTAGAATTTTTAGAAGCTTTTTGTGCATTTTTCACTAACTATTCTATTTTATCTTTTGCCTTTTTTTATCCATATGAGAAATCATTTACTACACTTTAAGATGAATTAACAGTTCACAACATGGCCACTCTTACAGCTACAGTGCATAAATTCTTCCTCAGCCAAAGTTCTCTGACAGGCTGATACATTGTGCGTTGCCTAAGACCTTAGAATATGTTTTTGCTTATTTTTGTAGTGGCAGTGCGGTAGCAGAGAAAGTGAAGTTCTTAACAAGTGACCTTGACAGGATAAAAGATCATTTCTCATCATTGCTTCAAATGTTTATGCTCGACGCGGTTCTAGTCGGTGAGACATGTGTGATAAAGTTCTCTGGTTGTCAATCACATTTAATTGCCGCACATAGCTCCGAACATCCTGATGGTTCTTATTAGTTAGGGCTGCATCGGGATCTGGTGAAAGAGAAATGATGTAGGATTGATACACTTAAATGAACAAATGCCTGAACAGAATGCATAACTCTTTACAAGCTGTCACAGGAAACGCTAGATCCTGGTGAGTTAAAAAAAATATTTAGAAATTGTTCTCTTTGAAACCTTTCCTCCATATCGGATAGTCTTTCTGGTTACTACCCCCACAAATTAACTTTTTCTCTCAGATATCCTTGGCTACATTTACTCAAATTGATGGCCCTTGGTTACAGTTTTATAAATCACCTTACCAGTCAATAGCTATAAATGATATAGCTAACTAGTAGGATTTAAAGCTGCCCATCTGCTTTTGAACCAGCAGCTTTCATACAGATTCAAAACTATATAATTGTTTTAAGCCTCCTTTCATGAAATATTCTCATTTCTAGCTCAGTATTAAATATTTGTAACACTGTAGTGCTTAGTGGCTGCCCCATTCAAGCCTCAAAATTTACTACCTGTTTACATTACTTAACATAACCGCATTATACCTACTCCAACAACAATTATGAAATACCACTGAGTTAAAATCTGAGTATCTTCGGCCTCACAGTGAACAGCTTACGATTTAATGAAATATGTGTTAGGTAACTTACTTAAACTTCTCTAAAAGAAAGATACTGAAGCATCTACTATATATAAATACACATACACACACAGAAAGCATGGGACTTAGATACAGTACCTCTATATGCTGACATTTTGTTATATCATGTATAGTGAAAATCTACTTCCATTTCTAAATACGTGGAGGTCTCAGTAGCACTTAATACATTAAAATTAAAAGATACATAGCCAGAAAAACCTTGGTGGTGGGAGAAAAAAAAAAAGCTCCCCTAACTTGATCTTCTTGAGTTAAGCTTTGACCCAGATGGAAATAAACTATTTTTATAAAAATGTATTGTGTTACATTATTTATTCTGTTATTTGAGAAAGAGGAAGGCTGCTGTGAGGCAAAACGAATGAAGCGCTGAGGAAATGCCAGTGTGACTAGGACTGACAGTGCACCTAGATGGGATGAGATCCACAGAACAAGCCTGTTTGACCATACAGCTCTGTCATCTTACGTGGCCTCAAGTAAGTTCTGGTAATTATACTGACAAACAGGTTTTAAGTTCATCACCTTATGCAGTTATGTCATTTATAAATGTCATGTTTCCGGACTGGTTTCCTTTAAAAACAGGGTTTATCCAAGCAAGTAATCTTCCACGTATCTGTGTGCTGGTGTCTGCTAGCCTTATTTCAACCACTTCTGAACCCAGTGGCTAATTACAACCGATTCTAATTTGACAGATGTGTAGAGACCTCACAGATATTTAGCTCTTTCACATGCTTGGAAAAGAGATGGAGGAGAAGGGGCTTATTAGACCTTCTTGAAGGATATTTCACCCTGTGAAACATCGGAGGATCCAAACATGGAAGACTCACTGGAAACCAGGCTTTTCAATTCTGGTACACACAGAATTAGTTGTAATTACTGTAGTTACTGATGATAATGCTGACTGTGCAGATGTTGTAATACACTTACTGAAAGATTGGCTTCGGCAGAATTTCACCGTCCTGACAGTGTTGGCAATCATGCGCTGGAAAGAAAAGATGGGATGCAATCAGAGAACAAGCACTGTATTTCATCATAATTTAAACGAAGCACCTAACTGTGCCTGAGTGTGAAGACATATGCCAATAAAAGCAGTCACATGAATGAAAATATAATTTTAATGCCGATACCCTCATATGTAGGGTGTGATTTGCATTTACACAGGCTTTAAATGAGCATGA
Organism: Mycteria americana; assembly: GCF_035582795.1. Lineage (NCBI taxonomy): Eukaryota > Metazoa > Chordata > Aves > Ciconiiformes > Ciconiidae > Mycteria > Mycteria americana. The sequence continues at coordinate 20,469,746 of NC_134373.1, forward strand.
GTGTAATTTACATGCGCTCAGAGAACCCTTTCCCTTGCTTGGATGCTGTAAAAGGCCTTAACTAAGAATGAAAATCAGCCCCTTCAATGTGCGTTTCTTTGATAACATCTTCCCACATTAAGAAGTAAAAGGAATATCATGTAGAACACCTTGGGAGTATGTACATATGTTCATTTTAGGACCATCAGTTCCTAACAGCAAGGCCATTTCTAGCACATACTCAGCCATTGAAGAGCTTTCACCTTTCATATGAGTTTGAGTTTAAAATGCAGCCCTCCTGGAAAATGGCAGTGTAAAATGAGCATATGAGGGTGTATGTTCACTGATTCCCTCTGGAAGTATGCTCGATTCACAGGTGAGGCAGCCACCATTAGAACTGTGGCCCTGCAGGCATGTTTCATCAAACAGACCTGTTAGCGTCAGCTTGCACAAGTGTATCTAACCCAACATGAAAAGTGGATTCACTTTTGGTGGACACTTCTACTGGCAATTCACAAAAAAAGCAGAAGTCACTTCAGTCCTTCTTGGCCGTGCTTGCTCTTCACTCACTTAGGTAAGAAAATATTAATCAACACATTTTGCTCAGATAAATCAGATGCTATTGTACAATAGTTTTTGAGAACAGAAATGAAGGTAAGTCATAAAGCAAAACATTTCAGGTTTAGTTCTGGATGGCAAAATTTTAACTGGCCTGTGTGACTAGGACCACACAGGTAATACACCAACCAGTGCGGGGGCAAAATTAGTTGTTCTGCATAATATCAAATAAACTGAAACTTCAGCAATAAAACTGACTTCCTTAGCTAGATAGTTTGATTCAATCACTGTTATAAGGACAACATTTGCTTCAGTTTCTTTTGCTTAGATTAAGAAAAAGCAGAGGAGGGAAATGCTATTCCTAATCAGAGTCTAATGTTTGTTCTAGCACTTTATCATGGTCCAACAATTACAACACAGCTACATGTTTTAACACAGCACACTCTCACCACGCTGCTTCATACCTTCTTGAAATTTTGTGTGAGATTAACAAGCTAGTCATAAGCCCTCACACAATGGAATGATATATTTCTTACTAGTAAACAGTAAAACCTAGGGCATACGCTCCTCAAAATTAATACACAATTGTAATCGTACGTGAAAATGATGTTATAAATAAAATACCTTTGTGACATCTGTCATTCCAGAAGTGGGAAGCACCAATGTAAAACATTCCTTACACACATACTGAATAATCTTAGACATTTTAATGCACTGTCAAGCATACAAAAATGGGTATGGCTGGTGGTCAGCATTAGAAATGCTATTGATATATCATGTACTACATTTTTGTGGATTACACATTGTATAATCAAATTAAATGTAGCTATTCTGAAACTGATCTAAAATATTTTAATTCTAAAACACAAGTTCCCAAAAGATCTAGGGAATTTGGACATGGGTCTGCTTATATTGTTCATAAAGTCCACGTATTTACGCGTGGAAAATAAGTAGATTTCAAGTGAGAATCATTTTTATCCTATGTTAATTTCATACCTCTTCAAGCTATTACTACTAGGCAGATTTTCTAAGGCTCTTACCTTGCAAACAGTCTCATATGTGCTTAGCATTAAGCATATGAATAAGCCCCATTGACTTCAATGAAACCTCTTAAATACTCAAAGATAAGCACCCATTATAATACTGGATTGAGACAGAACACATTGCGTATTACAGTGTTGGTTCTTCAAGTCTAAGCCAATCAAATGAAAATCAAAACAACATGAACGTCTAAACATGAATGTTTTGTAACTCTATGGATTCATATTTGGCTCTGTCATGTGATGCTGCTATTTTGATTTATACCATTTCAAAAATTACTTCCCTAAAATAGCTATTTCAAGGAGAGACCATAAAGCTGAACTGCACCAGCCAACCTGCTGAAGTTTCAAGAGCGTCTAACTTCAAGGGAAGCTTTGCTAAAGACACTTCATTTTTATGAAGATAGCTAGTGTTGCTTGATGTGCTTTCTAGATGGATTGTTAATACTCACCCTAATTTTTCATACCTGTAAATGTTTAGGTTTTGAAGCCTCATTTTATAATGATCTTTGGAGCTAGACTGTAGGCTGTGTTTGATTAGTTTAGTATTAAGCTTCTTAGATGAAAACTTAGATTTATCAAAAAAAAAGTGTGTTCTGTGGAATCATTTTACTCTTTTTTTTTTATGTGGGGCATTTGTTCTGAAAAAAAGCATAGCATTCAGAATAAGTACTGTAATGCTGTATTGTACTGAAAGACAAATTATGTGTGTAGCGAAGGTTTTTAAAAAGTTTTCACTATTTCCGAATTTCTCATTATATGGACTATTCCAGGCAAGGAAAACTGAAGTGGCAATGAATTCTTCTGACTTCTGGTTAAAGGCTGAACTGCCTGGCTTCCTTCAGTTGGCTGAAAGGCTTCATTTTAAGGAGTTACTTTGCCTATTCCTAAGGATAATCTCATTCACTCTGTGCATTCAGAAGTATCCTGACAATGATGAAACACAAAGGAATGAGGAAGTGGGTGTTAAGGCAGAATAAATGGAGAAACCGTGGCCAGAAGACAGCATCGCAACCCAATGGGGAGATCTGGGAGCATTATGTATCCTTGAAGAGCTCCTTTCACATTGCTTTTTTCCAAGTGCTGTTGTACTGTCTAATATAAACTCACTCTTTGGAAGGTGCAAATTGAATGGAAAAACAGCATATGAAGCAAAAGTGAATTTCCCTTCCTGAATCTTGTAGATAAGTTGGATTGTCTTCTTTTGATTCAAGAAAACTAGAAACATGTACAGAGAAAATGTTCAGATGGAAGTTTAATTGCCAGCTCCTTACAATTTTTCTTCAAATAGTGGATTACCTCTAGTTAATGCCTGCAAAAATTAACCTCTGTTTACTCACTGTGCTAAGAAAGACCATTATTGAAAAGCCATACAAACCTTAAATTTGGATCTTTCTGAAATAGAACCAACTGCATAATATAACAAGCAACTGCTACTACCAGCATGCTATATATACACAACAATACCCTTTCAAGTTTTACGCAGTCTGGAATAGTGGCAGCAGGCCAGCACATTATCTTCTAATCCATTCCAAACCCAGGTTTCTAAATGTTATAAATATTCATATATGCCATAGAAAACTACTAAGGGCTTTAGTCACACACTTTTTGCATAATCTTTATGTTCCAAAAATGAAAGAATGTTTGCCCTTTTTTTGCATAAGGATCAGAGTGTGAATTCCCTTTTGTTCATCTCCACAAAACCCGAAAACCAATATGCGCAGATTCTCTAATCCTCATTTCACACCTGAAGGGTGAAGAGGCTTGACAAAAAGAAGCATCAGTGGCCAGCATCATGGCACTGTCTTGTGCTGTCATGGCAGGTCAGCACTTTCAGAGCTCTTTCATGACTTCTGCTCCCTCTACAGGTGCCACATGCTGGGTAGTGTGACATGTAGATGGTGCCATGGAAAGTGATCTTTGTTCAGGCTGTCTGATGATTTGAGAAATGGCACTGATAAAGTTCCCAAATAATTGCCTCTTCCCTCTGTCTATGAATACAAAATTCTGTACTGGCAGTCAGAATGCAGGATTATGCAGCTGAGGTTTGAAAAAAGCAGAAATCAGTAACTGGTCAAGAGTATGAAATATTGCCTGTCCTGAAGGAGAGTCATGCTCAGTACTTTCCTCACTTTCCTCTCTCTTCTTTCCCTGGCAAGACATCATTCTAGGAAAGGGCTTTTAATTTTTTTTCTAAATATATAGCTAGAAAAGCAGTGTCACGCTAATGTTATATATTGCCATGTACTGCGCTGCAGGTTGTACGTTGTCCTGTATCTGCTAAATCATACAGAGTTTATAGGAACTAATACTACTGACAGCTATGGGGGCTCTCCTTCACCTGAAAAGAGGGTCATTCATGAACCTAAAAGACAAATGTGTATTCTAGATCACAAACTAATCGTGTTTGCTGTCTACTGCCATCTTTTTCTTTTTCACCTACTTGCAGCTCCCAAAATGTCCTCACCCTGCCAAACTACAACTACAGCATTTTAAAAACTTTACAAGCCTATTCATTCCTTGTTCCTCTATAGCAAGTATGTCTTCAGTTTTTACATAGATGGGTCTTCTAAAGCAACACTTACAACTAACATCTACTGTCAACTCACTAGTGGAGAAAAGATGCAGGTAGTTTTTACCACACAAGGTCGTGGAGTATATGCCAACCCAGAAGGTACATCTGAGCAACACCATGGTGGAAACAGCTTGTACCTTGTCTCCATCAGCTTCTTACCGTGAGATAAGTAAAAAACCTTCAATACTTCTCTAAAACCATGTCTTGTTTGGTATTGAAGACAAAGCCTTTTACTAAAGACTTATACTACCAATACCAGTAATTTAGTTATTCTGTCTACTTACTGAGAAAAGTATAAATAACATGTTCCAGGCTGGATTTTAAGGCCAAATGCTTGTTTCCTCCATCCACCCCCTTGCTTCACGCAATAAACGGCATAGTAAAGAGCCCAAGTACAGTGCAAATACAAAGAGTATACCTATTTCTGACACGTTCAATATTATTTGCCCACATCTTGTACAAACCAAATGGGTCTGCTTACAAACTTCCCTCTTTACATACAGCTGTGGCTCTACCACACATGGTATTCTCTTCCCTGGCTAGCTGTCCCTGCCCTCCCACTCCTCACAGCCGCCCTCCAAATAAGAGGCATCCATGGGGATCAAGAGATGCGGAAGGAGAAGAAGGAGCAGGCAGTTACAAAGGCAGCAGCAGGTAAAGCTCAGCAATCCTCTGCAGAGTGATGTTCCTCCACTACTGTGAATACCACAGTTCTGTCACTACACCTCTGAAAATACGATTTATAGGAAAGTGTAGCAGGAAAAAATTGACTCAGTCCCTTTCCTTTTTAGCTTGACTTGCTAAAAAACCTAGGCTAATGTGGTTTAACACCACCTGTCTGTTTTTCCCCTCTTCTCTAGATAACTCTGTCAAATTCAAAAAAAGAACCCAGAGTTTTCAAACATAAGAAAACTCCTACCAATTTTCTGTGAAAATAGATGGCTGTGGACAAGAGAAAGATTGTGTAAGCGCCCTCTTCTCCTATCTCCTTCAGGGAAAAGGCTGTAGTGCAAGTTCCTATGTTATGACAAAAGCCTATTCACACAGAATTCCCCAGCCATGAAGAAACCACACATGCCCCAGCCACGAGGAAAGCTCTGAGCAGAGCTCAGGCAGCCATGAAACACAAATGTTTAGAAAACCAGGCCTCGCTGTTTCTGGCACTCGGGGAACTCCTGGCTCAGACACTGCCTGCCAGCTCCTGCGTGTTTTAAGATGCATCATTTAATATAAATAATAACAGAAACAACAGAAAACATAAAAGATTTAAAGGAAGCTGTTTCAGCTGAAGAAATGCCACTAGATCAAACTTCTACTTTTGGCTGCCAGTTACAGGAATAAAGTTGTCAGCAGCACATCAGCTGTCGGGATCAGAGCTCTGTGGTGAGAATGCAGACACGATGCCAGAGGCTGGTCTCAGTTTCACCACTGTGCTTGCACAAGAGTCGGAGGGACCCACCTCCTCTGGTGGCAAATGGCACCACCAGTGGCAACTACCCGGATATTTTTATTCATAAACTTCAGCAAGCATCAAAGTTAGGATGGATCACGGGAAATAATTTTCCAAAGAACAAAGATGTTTTAGACAGATCAGTAAGACTGGCTCCCAGCAATATTCAGAGGTATCTCCATCTGCTTGTGACAGAACATCATGCAGCAGAACAAACAGGCAGAAACAGCAAATGGCAAAACATGATTCTTGTGAGCAACTCTGGTTTCTGCTTTTCTCCTGAAAATGGCAGAATAACATCACAGATTTATCTTGAGTTTATACTTATGTAAAAGAGAGCTGAATTTATCTGAAAGTTATCTGGCTGAGTGGTCTTGTCTTCACTAGTTAATATCGGGCAATTATCTGTGGATATGACAGTTGTAAGCTTAACGCAAGTAGGTGGTAGTGACTGAGGTTTAACAGTAGGCTTTTCTTCTTTGCTTGACCTGATGACACATGCAAAAAGCTAAAAACTGCCACGTCCACATTAGGATTTGAATGAATTATGTGGGTGGAATCCAAATACATGTTGCTTTGAAGAGCTATGGGTTGAAAGAAGCAGTAAAAACACCATAGAAGTACGCAGAATAGCTAGTGAAGAACATTAAAAACACAAAAGATACACTTGTAGTAAGGCCTGGAGAAAAAGAGTGAGCTTTTCGTTAGAGCACTAACTGAAGAAACGTTTAGAATACTGAGAAAGGAGAACATTTCCCTTTCTGTTGTGTGGAGGAATATGAGATTATATTGATTCTTTGAAAAATATACACCATCAAAAATACATTAATTGATCTTCATTTTCCCTTCCTAAAGGAAATGCTCAAAGCTCAGATTACTGATCAAAATAGGTGATACTACATTCATGCAGTATAAAATTTTATTTAAACTTGTGGGTGCTACTAGTAAATCCATGTTCGGGAGAGAACATACTTCTGAAGATAAGGCAATGTGCAGACTGGGGTGAAAAGGGCAGACCTGCAGCAGCCTAGATATAGATCAGTTTAAGCTGCTATAAAATTCACTCTTGGCCTTGGGAGTGCCAAACTGTGATATAGAGTGGTGCAGAACCATTTCTAAATGACAAGCCTGGGTTGAACTTCTGTCTAGGGGCAAGTGCTCACAGGAGAGCTCCTGCCTCCTCTAATGGCTTTTACACATAATCAGGCATAAAGAAGAGCCTGAGGCACACAGCTCTGAGGCCTGCGGATCTACCGGCTCTTCTGGCTCAGGAGGTGTAAGTAGGCCAAGTGAGGTGGAGAACATGGAGCCAGCCACATAGCCATGGCTATAGCAATGCAGCTGCCATCCCTGCTGGTTTGGAGGTGCTCCAGCCAAGTCTGAGATCCCTTTGGGTTCCCAAAAATATTTACTGTCTATACTAAAATATATATATTTATCTGTCTCATTAGAACAGGCAGTCCAGGAAAAAGTCCTTTTCTGCAGGTAGAAGGCTCAAGATCTTTAGAAGGAGATGGCAACACAGTCTGCGTATGCAACTACAGAATGTCATTATTGCAAAGTGAGGTCAGGCCCTTACTCAGGCATTAGCACTACCATTTACCCATAAAAAAGTCTCAGCTTAGTAGAGAGGTATTTTCACCCTAGGACAGAGGCTGTCTTAGAGCTACAGACTAAAATCTAAGAGAAGAACTCGCTCAGCGTGATGATCACTTTTCTGTGAAGTTTTCTAAAGAGCTGAGTGTCTTCCTTTTTTCCCGTCCGCAGTATCAGTGTTCAGAAGGTAAGACAAGCTCCTCTGTAGTGCAGTGGAAATAACCAAATAATTGTGGAGTGGTTCTGGTTACTGTAGTACTAAGAACAAGCAGATACAGGTGCCAGAGTAGATATGCTCTAGCATGGCTGCTGAATGGAGCTTTACTGCCGGAACAGTAAGTCAGATTTGGTTTTGCAGTGCAGCTGCTCATAGCTGGGCTTGGTTAACCCTGGTTCTCAGATGCAGGTGTCATTAACCACATTAATTAAGAACACGGCCTTAGGAACCAAGAAAACGGCTTCTCACTGGTGAGAAACTTGAGTTTCAGTCGAGATTTCTGCCATGGGAAGTTGCCTGCCTGCAGTTTTTGACAAATGTGTTTGTAATGATGAGAGCTTAGGTGCAGAACTTAAAATAAATGAAATTTGAGCATAATCTAGCCTTCTATCATTGATCCCCCTTTCCAATATGAAAGCGATCAAGTCACAGAAGTCTCCGTTCACTTGTTAAAGGAAAGAAGAAAATAAGATGTTGTGCACGTTCTGTATTAAAGCTCCTTTCATTCTCTGAGGAGCAATGCAGAACTATCCCAGCCTGAGGCAGTTCAGTCCTATTTGACGGAACAGCAGTTAAAATCACAGCTTGGTCCCAAACTGGCTGTTAAAATGGTCTCTAACAGCTCTGCTTCCTGTCACTGCTGCTGCCTCTCCTAGGAAACATTTTGGCTGTGCATGGCTCAGTGGGCAGTTTCTGCTCGACCTCTGTGAGGTTTTCCAGAAACCCAGAGGTCCCAGGCTCTGTGCACAACGCATACAACAGACTATTTTTGCCGGCTCTTGGTCCTGCCTTCGCTTTCTCTAGCCCTGGAAGTCATGGTTGAGTTCACTCTTGAAGAGATGAATAGAGAGGTCTTTCTAAATTTTCATTTCAAATATGTCATACATACCATTTTTTCGAAGTTTACTAGATTGTCAGTGAATGTCTTGTTTCCCTCATGAGTAAACGTCATGTCTGTATGGAAATAAAAGCCACATAAAAGCCCATTACTGAATCATGGCCATACAAAACAGCAGAACATTTTATCTATTCCTTACAAAAATCAAAGCAGCTATAAAAGTAAAACATTTAGGTTTTAATTTGTAGCATTTCTGAGACTAGTAAAATTGAGGTATGATATTCAGATGTACTAAAGCAGTTTTTCTTGTCTCTGTGTCATGCTTTTTATAATGGAAAAAGATCATACCTCACACTGAGATTGATTTTTGCTTTTTCTTGCTGCTACTCTTATTCTTCAAGTATTTGACAAATAGCTTTGAAGTTAATAATTCTGGTAACATCCAACCTTACCTTTTATAAGTAGTGGCATGAAAGGAATTATTGGAGGGTCCAATTTAGCTACAGTTAGTCTGTAGGCCCTATGGTTTCTTGATGGATCCTTAAGAAGAAAAGAGAAATCAAATAATTACTAATATGGATTATTATATGTATTGAGACACTGTATGCATTCATTTAGATGTCATGGCATTTATTAAAATCATTATTTTCTCCTGTGGCTTTAAAAGTGCATCCACAAACTAAGACACCTTTTATCATTCTCCCATACAGCTTACATGATGAGAATGCAGCTGCTAAACACAAACATTTTTCATGCCAAATAGCAAGGTAAGATATGATTACCAAAAAATTGTTCATAAAAGGAATCACACATTTTTCCTCCCTCCTTCCACCTACAGATCCAGTTTTGCATATGTTGTAACACTAAAATGTATTGCCTGGAAAAATCCAGGTTGGAAAATATAATTTCCCATATGTACTATCAGAAAACATGTGATAAAGCTTTTCTGAGTTTCCAGATTAACTTTGAGTGGTACATAAGTTCTCTCAGAGTAGGTTCCTAAGAGTATAATTTATTAGTCATACATACTTGTTTTAGCAGCTCTAAAATGGGATCATAAACTTCTTAAAGTCAAACAAGGACATATAAAATGTTCTGAATCAAGGAATTCAAATCAGTTACTCAGAAACTGAATTAGCTCAGATTGTGCACAGAATAAGGGATCTATTGCTATTCACCATTAAGCTTTCAAACTCTGCATAGATCTTCTTGAACTTGCTTGGAAGTTTCTGTTAATAAAAACAAAAATAGCAAATCTTAATTAAATCCAATTTGTGTGGTAATTTTACTGTAAATGCTAGTTCCTTCTACAACGCCCTAAGTCAGGAAAGTGCTCTTTTTGCCAGATATTTCTAACAATGTGCTAATCTAAAATACAACATGTTTCCTAGCAACCAGCTTATAAATAGAGACGGGACCAGCCATGAAACCTGGCTCCTGATTTAAACCCCAACTTGAATTTACTCCATTGGGATGTTTAGATTCAGATTTTTGTTTGGCTCACATCTCAATCACTGAATTCAGAATGTAGGGAAAGTTCAAGTCAATCATTTCAGGACATTCCTGATTATAGCCTGTCTGAAAACATAATTTACACACAGCTTGCACAGGGGTAGCTCAGCTTAATTATTCATACCTATGACGAACTGCCCTTGCAACATTCAAATCCATGCCTGGGCATTTCCAGGAGGTTTTTGTGTTCATGCTGAAGTATCACCAACTACTGCTCAAATTCTTGACATGCCCAGCAGCCAAGGGCCTCTACTGCTTTCTGGGGTATAAATTAATGAATAGTTTTTCAGGCCACAATACCTATACAAATAAATCATGGTCAGTTGATCATGCAGTGACTGGGATGAGATGGGCTTTACTAAGTATTTTCTTTCCTCCTCATGTTATGTTATACATATTAAATAATTTTACTATAAAGGCTATATGCTATAAATTAGTTTCAGAGATCACAGTAATGTTTTATGCACACTCAGAGTATGTCAGCTTTCTAGTTTTAATAAGAAATTTCTCTATATTTGCTGATTAAATCAAACTACTACTGGCAGCGGGTAACATTAAAAATTAATAGAGACTTTATAGTGCAGAAATGATTTTTTGCAATACTTTCTACGTTTGGAGTGTGTACCCTAGCAAGATATTTACACTGTGCCACAGCAAGGGCCTAATTTTTAATGATGTGTGTCAACAACTGTGTGCCTAGTTTGCATATGCATGCAGATTAGGTATTTGTGAAATAAGTGGTATAATTGGACATTTGCACCTGCAAATACCTAATTTGTGCATGCAACTAATGTAAATGCATGATAATATAGTAAAAATCAGGTCTTGATATGTTTGTTTTTAAGTATATTCGGTGTATGTATCTGGCTAAAAATCAAGCTGCAGAGATTCTCTTGATAAACTGACTGCCCTACAGAACCAGAGTGTGATAACATTTCCCAGAACTCAAGTTCATACCCCACACCTACAAATGATCTGCGCCCCTCCAGCTCAGACACTGTGCCCATTTCAGATTGCTCTATGTAGTATATATGTTCAATTCCCTCTTCTCTCTTCATACTACTCCTGTACTGTCTCAGCTCTCCCAACTATTCCTCTCAGTAGCCACAAATGAAGGGTCGTTATTTTGAGAAACTGATCTGCAAATCTTTGCCTTTAGCACTGATTGTATATGCCACTTGTAACATGTACTTTTGAAAACTGGGCTGGTGTCTTCTCAGATGTGTTAGTCTGACCTCCAATTTCAGAGCACTTTTTAAAAGGAGTTCAAATTTTGGTCTCAGTTGCATCAATGACCTCAGTCATGCTAACTATTTTGAATTTCTAATGAACAAAATACATGCACATTCAAATCTGCACTGCTTTTGACCACCAGTATGTTCTTAGTGGTTACATGTGCTTACTACCTCACCCCACTGGACATTGCACCCTTTTTATATACTCACATACAAAAGAGCAAAGCCACAGAAAAAGGTGGAAGCTCTGAGAATGAAGACCAAACTGATAGTAAGTAGGGGAATGCATGTCAGAGAGAAAACCAGAACTGCTTAAGACAAACCCACATTTTAATAGGGCAACAGAGTCCATACGGAGATCAGAAAATAATATGTATAAACAGAGGATGGATTTTAGAGACGTATCTATGGAGTGATCTCACTAAATGATCAGTAAAGTCAAACAGAGGATGGGTTGTTGTAAGAGGTTAACTGGCTAACTCACTCATCCTGTTGGGCAGTTTAGCTCATCAACAGAAGCTGCTGTTGTCACTCTTGTTAACTGCTTGGGAGTATTCAACACATCCATGGGTATACTGTCTTACTAATAAATATTGTCAGCCTTAGCTAAAGGCTTATGCTCAGGAGACGAATTAGGAGATCTAATTTTATCAATAGTCATGTTTTTACTAGCTAAAAGCACAAATCCCAGTCAAACTTCTTGGAATTGGATTTTAGCCAAGACTTACCTCCCATGTTAACGAGAGACGGCTCACAGCAACATTACTCAGTCCCATAATAATAGCGAAAAAGGAATTCAGATTTTTGTATTCTTTACAGCTGAAACACAAAGGGCCAGGTTTTAAGTTGTATGTATCAGTCAGGACAGAAGTACACATGACAACCTTAAGAGGCATCTAGAATAGATGTGACTGAATTTGGGCAGCCCTGGCCAGCACACCTGCGGCACACCACTTCACCAATGTGTGAGTAATTCACCACGCTCTGGAGGCTCCTTTCCCCTCCCTCCTAAAATGACCTCTGCTTCCACTTCACTGGGTGCCAGCTTCTGCAAGGATATTAAAGGAGTCTTTGAAGCTCCTCCCCACCCAGAAACACAGTCCTGAAACTGGGTTCAATTCAGTCCCAGGGAATACCAGAAACAGTGGAAGCAACTGGTTTACAACCTCATTTGCTGCAGAACTTGCTGACAGCTTCTGAACAGCTACTGAATGCTGGAAGCTGTCCCTAGACAATCTTCACCACAGTTTACAGGGGCACTGAGTCTTATTAAAGGGAGAAGACCAGCTGTCTAGAGATGCCTGTGTGCCAGTGACCTCTCTCACTGTATGTGATTTCTAACACTTGCAGATTCTGGAACTCTTTAGGATGTTTCAAGTGAAGAACTGCCATTTGTTACCAGCATCATTAAAGAGGTCCCGGGCACTAGGAGCTCTAGGTCACGCTTCATCCCTAATGCAAAGGAGAACTTTTGTTACCATTTGGGAAAAACTGGAACATGTAACTGAGTATTATGGAAGATCCAATACACCATATGCAGGAGAAGACACAATCTAACAGGAACAGCCCACACAACTGCTCAGCTGGGACTGCACAAGGTGTCTCATTGACTCAATGGGAAGGGAAGAGAGAGAACAAAGCCTATTCTCTCTCAAAGCCTGTGTCTCGCTAGGTTTCTGCAAATAATCTGCTATTTTTCACAACTGATTTGCCAACATCTGATTTCAGCACCTCAGTCTCTGCTCCTTTTGCTGTCTACCAAGAAAACTCACAAGATTCAAGCTATGATTCTCAGATAGATTTTTTTTTATTCATCGCTGAAGCTCTTAGCTCCTCTGAGGTATCCTCAGCTCCAGACAAAATTAGTACAATCATCACGTCCTACTGTCCAACTCCATAATTACCACATCACCCTATTGTTATTCTGTTTTTTCTGTCCCTCCATTTCACCAGACTCAATGTATTGAGTGGGTGAGTCCTCTAGATCTGGGCCTCACTTGTGTCTGCACTGTGTGAACACTGAGCGCGTGAAAAAACGATCTCTCCCATCTGATGGTCTGTCTGTTGAAGACTGCTGCCCGCTCAGATCTTCTGGCAGAGCTGCTCATACAAATTCTCCCACATCAGATTAGGTATAGTGAGCAAGGTTAGCAAAGATAAGCCAAAATGCTGAAGCTACCCCAACTTATTCTGACTAGAGCAGGTCAGGGAGTGCCTCATTAGTGGATCTGAGGGGAGATAAGGATGAAAAGCAGCCAGGATAGGCTGTCAGTGATAACCTCTTCCCCAGGCACAAGTAAATCCAGAAAGGGATATCTGTCCACAGCCTGTGACATTGAGAATAAATTGTGGCACGGTAAGAATAATTAGTACCGCACAGCAGTAGTGCTCAAACATAGTAGGCAGCTGCAAATGTATCTGCAATATGTAATTTTAATCTATCTTTCATTTTAAAAAGGAAAAGTTTTGCCAAATACCCTGTTAAGCAATGTAATTTGACAAAGTCCCTGTTAAAATCCATCTAGATATATGACATTCGACACCAAATATTCTGTAAATTCTACAGGCCCTACACTAGATAGCTGTTCCAGATAAAGGACCACTGTAAGGAAGGAGAAACAGTGCTGCATGGCTCTGCTGCATATATGCTGCCTGTAAGATGTCAGAAAGTGGATCCTCCAAAGCACCACATTGTGCTCAGAGCAGAGGTCCGTCTGCCTCCCAAAACAGACTGTATTGGAAAAATCTTCCTGTTAGTATGAATTGTGAACACACACATATGCACACGCTCTTGTCTCCAACACAAACACACATGTGGTTAAAATCTCTCGGTACTTACACGAGCAGATTCATCTTGGCATTTTCCCTGTAAACACACACCCTTCAGAAATTTCTTACAGGCTCCTTGGGCTTATAACATATGCATGTGTATGGAAAGAACGATTTTCAAAAACTGAATGAAAGTGTCTGAGTATAGTGATACACAAGAAGGCTTCTAAATAGCCTGTGGGTATATCTGCAAAGAGGAAATATATACAAACTGGGTTTGTGGATATCCATAAGAGTATGTGCAAGTACATCCTAGAAGGCCTTTCTAATACATTTAATAAGGGAAGAACTCACTGTAGGAAATATAGTTTGCTTCTCCCCTTTGTTTGAAAGTTTAATGCTACAATGGCTGGAGAAAAGAGATGGACCTGGTAACCTCTACATCCTTTCCCAGCAGATGCAAAGGCAACAACGGCTCCTGGAACTGAAAGCACATGTGCACAGCACTTGGAGCCAGCACTTGGCCTTGCACTTGCCCACGCAGACAGGGAGCACACATCACAGGGTGCGTGGGGTGGCAGACACAAAATGATGTGCCTTCTGCGATGGCGTCTGAGCCCCCCGTCACAGAATTGAACCAGGGTTCTCACTAACAGTTACCTTTGAACATCAGTACGTGCAAGGCATCTCGTTACCACCAGTCATGCCTAAGATTAATAGTGCAGCACTGAGCTGTTCTCCCCGAACACTTTTCTAATGAGTCTAGTACTTCTAGGTAGGGTAAAGTTCTCATTAGGTCTCAAGGATCTTCACAAGCAAAACTTCCTCAAAGATATTGCTTCAAGGCCTGGGCCCGCATCTTTTGATCCGATTCCTTGGCTTTTTCTCCCCTCTAACTTCGGTGCACTTTGTGTTTGTTTTACCGCACGCTGTAGCACCTGTTACCATGGCAGCACTGCACCCAGGGCAGCAGCCTGGCAAAACTTCCCAGCGCCTTTCCAGCGGCTGCAATTAAACCTGCCCGCTCGGTTTGTACGGAGGAAAATCTTGTGCTTTGGATTTCTCTGCTTTTAGGAGACAAAGAGGACTCAGCAGAGCAGACCGCTTTTAGCTATTTATTTTTAGCATTGTAGTGATACCAGAAACATGGAAGTAAACAGGAGGTTGTCAAGCTGTTGTAAATAGCATAGGATTAAACCCATGGCACTGAGGAACCCACGGGCTAGGGCGGTTTAATAAGGAGATATTTAACTGTAATTTTTAGGATACTTGATTTCGTGTGTTTATGGAAATTACTATTGTATCTTAATTTACCACATTTCAACATTTTCCCGTTTCATGCCTCCGAGTTTAGAAAAGACCCTGACGCGTCTGTGTGTGGGTGCCACTGCCCTCTCCTGGACACAGCCCACCAGACCGGCGGCTTGCGTCCCAGTTTTGCTCTGCAGAATGAGATAATGGAATTTGCGGTATATATATTTATAGAAACTAAAGAGGTAAATTCTTCCTCTGTTCTGAATATAAACCTGATCCTGCATGCCCACCACTAGATTTTGAAAACTTCAGCTTTCGACCAACCGTAATCCAACCGGAGGGCCCAAAGCAGTTCCCAGAAGGAAGCCGGTACTTGCAGAGCAGGGCCCTTCCCGGAGGAGGGAGGCACGCTGATGCAGAGTTTCGATGTGAACACTGATTTCAACTATGTGGAATTATTAATTGGGAGGAGGGTGGCATCACAGCTGTGATAGTAATCTCTTCCTTTACACAACTACATTTAACGATGCAAAAAATTTAAAACTTGTGGTTTAACTGCCAGTAATAATTTCTTTGTTTGGTAAGACTGCCTAAAGGCCTCTAGTCACAATGCCCAAAGTCGTAGACAAACACTTAAACAGGCAGTTCCTCACTGCACACCTCAGCAAACTGTTCGTTCAGATGGCGACGAATGTAATATACACCACAAACTGGAAAGGAAGGAAAAGGGTAACAGTGATAAAAACCCGTAGCTATGCAGGGCAGGGGCATGCCCCTGCTCCCTCGGAAGTCAGTCTCACCCTTGCCCTTGACTTCAGTGAAGGCTGACATTTTTACATGAAGGCTCCGAAGAGTTTAAGTTTTAATATGAATAAAAGAATAGAACACAGCAAGAATTGCCTGCTATCCAACCTCAGACCCAGCAGTTAGTAACAACAAAGGACATTAATACGGTTGCATTTTTAAACAAAAGTATTAGAAAAATATACCAAGCAGACTGAAGGTAACATGAGCCTCGTCATCTCCATACTACATCTCTTTGCTCTACCCTCTTGGTTTTCCTACTCAGGGCAACTCTGAGAACAGTTTCCTGACAGCACCAGAAATGCTTCTGTTCTCAGGAAAATTAAGGCTCAGTTTTGTTAATATTTACTAATTTGCATATTAATATTTGCTAATGTATGTAAGGGTAAATGAAGGATTCTCCTAATGAACTGAAATATATTTACTTACAAATTTTATGTGAAAACATGGCCCTAAGAGATCACAGATCAAGGAGCAATGGAGAGTAGGACAGGAAAGAATAATATATATTAACAAGGTTCTATATAGCCCTGTAAGGAAATGGACAGAATTACCAAATAGAGAACATTTTAACCTCTACTCTGTGTGTCTGTCTGAAAATAAAAAAGAAAAATAACAACAAATTGACTATACTGAACCTCATTTCCAGCTCACAGATGACTGTATACTTACTGGGCTGCTATCTTAATATACTTCTTGAGCAGCTGAACACGCTTGCTGAGTTGAGAGCAAAGACAAATCTCAGTGACCACCCAGAACTGAATTTCATTAAATCTTCTTAAAAACAAGTCCAGATTTGCTGTGGTCTTTTTAAAATTGTGCCTTCCAAAAGTGTGATAGATCAATTCCAGCTAGGAAAAAGAAAACAGTTTGGGATTTTTTTTTAGAAATCTCATCTTTTGGACAGAGGAAAGAGGCTAAGAATGACCAGGTAAGTATCTAGCCTGAAACTTGCTCTGCAGTTTACGTTTATTGCTGTACAGATGACAAGGATTCAGGTTGCAAATCCAGTAGACAATAGCTGAGGCATACTAAAGCATAACTGCAGACTATGTATAAATAGCTTAATACCTTAAAACATACAAAAGTAATTCAATAAGCAGCACATGTTCAGGAGAAGTTTAACTTTATTTTTGTATTTTGCCTATAAAATTAAGAATGCTTTATAGTTTCAAAACTTGTAGGTGGCTTTATTGTAGTATTTTTGAAAATCAAGCTTAGAGAAAGTTTGGCAAATAATGCACAAACCTACAATGTACAACTAAACATTTTCTAACAGATTCTAATCTGCTGAACACATAGATCCTCATACCTCATGCACACAGTTGAAGAGCTCCCAGTCATAAATTGTCATCTGGTGTGCTAAGTCTTTGGAGCTCATCAGTTCAAATGTTCCCACTGTACCAGTAGATGGTCCTTCTTGTTCTGGTAATGGTGCCTACAAATGGAAAAATGGTAAAAAAATATTTTACAAATACTAAATTGCATGATTGGTGCTTTTCTTCCATAATGTTTCTGATTTTTTTTTCTTCGGTGTGACCACTTCCCTAAGCATGTTTCTAACAGTAAAACTGAAATTTGCTTTTAACCACAGGCTGGCATTAGGAAAGGAGAAGCCCTGTGCAAAATCAGTATCCACTATACACAGGATAGTCAGGAAAATTCTGAAAGCTCTTCAGAGGCACTGTAAGGAAATAAAACAGACTGTTCTCAGTGTGTTATTTTTAGCATTGTTCTAAAATTTGAAGCCAGAAATAAATACTTCAATACACGTTGTGCTAACTAAAGCATGTCTCTTTGTTTAGGAGCATAGGTCGTTTCACAAAGCTTTTGTTATCAGTTTCCTTTTTCACATACACAAATAACTAGACCACAAAGCACAAGCCAAATACTTTTGCAAATAACTGATTCTAATGATGAGAATTATTTCATCTGCCATACTTCAGAAATCTGCAGTGACTGCAAGATCTTCTGATCATTTATAAAATAAGCCTCATACTTTCTCTTTGACAGTACAGGGATGCACTATTTGTGAGTGCAAAACTCCTGGCTATGCTAACTAAAATTATATACACACAGTCTTATGAGAAAGAATCCTTTAAATCATTCAAGTATAAAACATTTTTGAAAGACACTTCCATACCATACAATAAATGAGATGTGATCTACAGTTTTGCACACAAGTAAATCTTATATTAAAGAGAGATTTAAAACATGGCTTGAGATCAAGTCAGATTTGAAGTTGTCTGTTGTATATATTAGGGTCAAAGTGTTTGAACCAGCGCTGCTAAAATACTAACAAACAACCCTCTTGCAAAAGTCAATGCGTTACATCAGTAAAGCGCCTGCGAACCCATGTTTTAATTGTTTTGTTTCCAGGAGAGGGCAGTAGAGTTCACTTACAAGTTTCTCAATTTCTCATCGGGTCTTTGTTAGGGAGCAAGGGATTGTCAACAGGCTCCTTTCTGAGTACAAACTCAGTAGAGTCTGCAAGATTAATAGACCATATTTACATACGGCAATGTAAAAAATGAGCTTACTAAATGAATCCCCTTTTATATAAGAATATTATATTACCAATAGAAAAAGGACGGACTGGATTAATACATCAAGTCACTCTCTCAACACACTGTATGTAGGAGCTTTATTTCTGTATGAGTTCTTGCTTTGTACTCTAGGGAAAACTTGTCATTCAAATATCATCATAATACAAACTAATTAAAAATTATTAAACTAAACCACAGGCATTATTACCTTAAAAGCTCCATCTACAATTTTAAAAAATAGTGTGTATAAGCAAAGTATTACCTAAAAAAAATAGGACAGCCATCAATCTTGTAACAGCCTGCAGATTGCTCTGAATTGGGATTTGCACAAACACAAAATTTCTTTAGTTTAAGACAGAGTATGAATTCTAAGTACAGCAGATTTGTGTAGAAAATCCTAATTTGTGGAAATCTGTGGAAAGAGAATTGCCCACTGACTGAAAGAGGGCTTTTTTCCCCTATTTGGAGACAAACACAACATAGCTGTTACCATAACAAACACATATTTTCCAAGGCTAGGAAAGAAACACTTAGATGTAAACTCATTGCATATTTGAAAATTCATCTAACCCCGAACAATTTTCACATGGGAATTGCCAAGTGTAATGTGAATAAATGGACAGCAGTCAGGCAGCAGCCAGAAATTGGAACGTGAAAGGATTAAACTGGGAGGCAGGTAAGGTTGTAACGTTTTTCAATTTGTTTATACCTCTTTGAAAAGATGGAGCTGCTTATCAGATGTATCAGACGTATCAGATGGGATGTATTCTGTTATGCAGTGTTGGGAACCTTTTTTAAGGTGCTGAGTGTTCCTCCCTAATTCCTACTGAAGTCAGTCCAGTTGATGAAAACTAGCACATTGCAGCCCTGTATCTTAGAGCCCCCTGGAGCATTTCGATACTTGATCCATGGTAAATAGCACAGGGGAAAAGGCACAGAAAGTCATGACAATTTGCTGCCAAAGCTGTGTCTACACAGACAATGCAGACCCATATAAAAGTACCCAACGTAGTTGTACTGATGCAACACCCCTGCTTTAGAGTAGCATGCCCCATGAGGGTACCTACTTGGCAGGATTAATTAACCTTAAGGGAACACCAGAATTTAATAAACTGAACAAGAGGTATCTCTGCATGGAACTACAGTATGCTGGATGCGCATTCCCTGGTTACTAAATTGAAAGCAGCAGCAAAGCAGATTTTACCATATCTATAAAAGAAATCAGGCATACATACTAAGTGGCTTGTTAAAAGCATACAGGAGGCTGAAACAAGGCTAGGAGTAATAGAGTTCATGCTGACATGACTTGGCAATGACATTTGTTTTTAATGAAATAAAAGGAACAAAAAGTACAGTCAAATCAAACTCTATAAAAGCAGACCCCATGGAGATCGTTAGAATTACTGTATAAACTGTAAGTACTTATGAACAATTCTACCTAAGAAAAAAACAGACTTTCTGCCAGGAATATTTTCTGTGATTCTACTTAGAATCATCTGAGATTTTGACACAGTATTTTGTGGGCCTGAGAAATAAAAGATTTTAAGGAATTTACTGTTGGAATCAAGTCTCCAGAATGCTTTAATTGGTAACATCTATCTTCAAGAATACATCCCTCTGGCCTTGAGGAGATAATTCTGTAATCAGGAATTACTGCATGTCTTAGTGACAATATTCAACTCTTCCTAAATGCTCAGTGTGACACAGAGAATACTGGGATTAAGTGCTGTGGATCAGACGGATTTCTGCTCTAGTTTAGGAAATTATAACATTACGTTGTTTTAATTTCAGGGCTCATCCCATAACACTGTGACAAGCCCTTTGTTGTGAATGTTTCCACTAGTTTTTACCTAAAACATTGATAATGCAAAAAGGGCTAAGTGTTCAAATAAACTGAAGAACTGAACTTCCCGAGAACTGCGTACATACATACCAATGAATCAAACTGATCACGTGGGCAAGCAAACAGCCGTCCATTAACACTGAGAGTTGTAAACACTGAAACATCATGAGGTTTGAGCACAACCTTTTCTGTAAACATGAAACAAAAGACTGTTTATTATATATATGTAGAATTTACAGCAGGACTCATCCAACAGCTGCACAGATCACCCTTCTGGGAACAAATTTTGCACAGTAAACCAATGTCCAGGATACAAAATAGATGACAACAAGGTCCTCTTTATTGAAGAAATGTGACAACAAGCTAGCCCAAACCAGTCTCCTACAGAACTGGCATACAGAACTAGAATCCCAGCCCCAAACTGTAGAGACAGGTCAAGAAACCTGTGCTGCCATCTCTAGAAACTATGTGCAAAAAATCAGCCATAATTAGGGACTCCATTCATTCTTCTCTGAGCTGTAAGCATTTGGAGAGCTGTTCTTAATAGAAATTGCCTTGGAAGACAGTAACTGCATAAGGAGGTGATGAAATGCAACTGTATCCAAATCTTACAGCAGTTCTAAAAGAGCATCACATCACAGGTAGAGAAAAGATAATGAAGTAACTTACAAAACAGTCTCTTCCAGCATGTGCTGGCTGTCAGCAAATCTGACAGTAAGAAATCGCTGCAACTGCAAAAAGTAGAGCCGCCTGGTGTCAGTTCTCAGGAAGTGAGCTGTTTTTGGCAGGCATCACTGTTTGCAAAAATGCCTTCCAACACAGCTCTCATTAGCTCTGTGTGCGTCCACAGAGTCATACTCAACCAGAGCACTTCAGCAACACCAATTCTCCAGCAGAATTCACCTTGCAGTTACTCTCCTGTTTCCACAGCCTATAGTGGGGGGCTGACTCCTGACCCTTTGCGAACACTAGGTCAGTGTGCTTGGCACTAAGTTGCTCAGTAGTGGTTTGCATGGACAGAGTGGCCAGAATGGTAGTGACCACTCCTGGAATGTCTGCACTGCAGTGTTTTCTGCTGTTGCTGATTCCTAGGTCTAGCCTGACATTATCCATGCTTACCTCCTATTTCTGTTGTTAAAAAATCTTACAAGTCTTACAGTGAAGGAAACTTGGGGTAGCTCTGCTCTGTAACATGCAGATATGCAAGCTTCTCCTTTTTTCCTGGGTCCCATGTGAGCTCCAGTCTGTGCCTGCAGTAGGGAAAGGACTTGCCTCTAAGACAGAACCTGTGTACCAGCCAAACATGCACATGGATATAAAAGCCTTGACCAAATTAGTCTTTCAATCCCTCCCGACGTTCTGCTTCACCGTAAGTGAGAAGTGTTTAAGATGATGCAAATACAGTACCTCCTCCTGAACTCATCTTTACTATGATGAGGCCTTCTCCAGAACCCAGCTTATCTGCTACTGCGCTGATCACTTCCTTCACAGAGGAAGACACTGGCACCCGGATAGTGGTATAGGTTTGGTCTATGCAGTACACCTTAAATAGAACTAAAGAAAAAAAGATTGTACTGTGTATGCCACGTGTAACAACCACAGAGACTTTACTGTACAAATTACTTTCACATCAGTAACCACTCCTCACAAATGAAACAAATAAAGCAACAATAAATCACTACACTTTTGATAGCTCCCCATTCCTCAGATGTTCTACAATTTCCACTACAGAAATCTCTGATTTCCCAGAGGTTTTAGTAAACCATGAAGTACTAGCATTTCAGTATTGCTACATTATTTATGGATGCCAATTTAATCTGGCACTTTGTTATGTTCCAGACATTATAATATTTTAAATCAACACTTCTTTTCAAGAGTCAGGAAAACTGGCTGCAAACTCTCTTAATTACAGGAAAATAATTTTCATATTTACAAAATAGATTTGAAAATAGTTTTGGTTACAATCAGAACTGAAATCAAACTGTGTTGTAACCTGTTTTTTACAAGCAAGTATATAATTGCTGAATCAAGAATGTTGTAGACGATGAAGAAAAATACCCTAACAATAAAAGTACACTTGAGTGTACAGTATAAATTGGCTCACAGAGTAATACATGAACCCAGGCCTCTGGCTGCCTAGAAATCAATATGATAGTACATTAGCCTGCAAAAAGTAAGGTAGCCCAAAGTGACATGAATTTAAGACAGAAGAAGTTAGCAAAATACTCCTTCAGCTCAGCTGTCAAGCCAAGCCAAGCAGCCCCTGGGGTTATAGCTGTCCATGGATTTTCAATGTTCAGTGTGCTGCCTGCCCTACGAATGAGAAAGGTGCAGCCATACAAAAGGGGCAGTGACTGCCTGTCCACGCAGACACAGTAAGTAGTACTTCCCTGGCAGCAGCAACTGTTTCACTCTTTGTAGACCTAGAAGAAACACTGATATGG
This sequence comes from Mycteria americana, assembly GCF_035582795.1. Lineage (NCBI taxonomy): Eukaryota > Metazoa > Chordata > Aves > Ciconiiformes > Ciconiidae > Mycteria > Mycteria americana. The sequence goes on from NC_134373.1 coordinate 20,492,406, forward strand.
ACAACAGAAGCTGCATGGCTGGCAGGATGTCTGCTGTTCATACCTGTTACTTCCAGCTCTTCTGTTGGTTTGATTTATGCCATCAGCTTTCTCAGCTATATGACCTTGCATTTTGTTCCCTTATTTTTACTGTTGTTCACTAGCAAGAGCTATTCTTTAATATCAAACACCTTGAAGCAGAAGCTATCTTCTGTGATGAAGGTGCACCAAAACAACCATTGAGACTGGCCCTAGCAGTTGCAAAGAAATCCTCAGATTTATGAGTTTTAAGGGGCATGTATCTTTGTTTACAATGAACAGATCTCATCAGCAGAGCTCAGGATTTTGTTCACATAGCAGTGCTTTAACCTGCCTGAAGTAAAGGACAATATGAAAAGCCAGTACAACTGAGAATGGTATTCTGATACACTGCTGTAAATTTTACCTTAATCTCTTCAGAGAATCAAAAAATAGCAATAGGGCAAACCAGCAGATTTTGTTTTCTAGGCTGTGTGCCACAGGGCAGAGATCCACGGCATGATTATCTGTTCCACTCCTATCTCGCAAAGGAACAGCTGTACATGTTAGCTCAAACTACATAGGGGAGACAGAGGCTCAAACATGACCTCCAGCACCCACTATTTATTGCACAGCCATTACCTGCATGGACACTGTCGGTACTGGTTCTTACCTGTTTTGTTCATTCCCTATTTTAAAGGGTTTTTACATCTTCCTCTGAGAAAGCACAGTGTTTGATAGCACAAGTAACTAAGGGAAAAGACCAGGAGCACTTCAAATCAGTGATGGAGAATGTTGGGCTAGCAAAAGCAAACAGTTTGCTTCAGGCCAGGCTTCAAAACTGTAGGTAGGTACTTTTATTTATTTTTAGACCATTTTTTTTGAGAGACAAATTTACTGCCATCTCAGTGGCTCAAGAAAACTTTGCAGAGAAGGAACTCACCTTCGTCGCTGCCCCTGATAGGCTGGCGTTTCTGTGCTCTGTCATCACTTGTGTTGAACAGCTGCAGAAGAACTTTGTGCTGAAAATGAATCATCAGGACTCACGTTAATGCAAAAAGAAAAAGAAACATTATGGGGTAGACATGAACTACAATAGATCTCTTATCAGTGGCAGGAAAAAGTAGCAATGCAAAATTTGACACAATGTTAAAAGCTATTTCTCAATGTGTTGTTTTCATATATCCATGATTACTAAAGAGAAGATGCTTATGGATTTGCTGTGCTAAAGCTTTTACTTTAGAAAACGGACAAATAAATTATCTTACCTTCTTTTGTGGTGCTTTAGGTTCTTCAGAACTATAAAAAGGTAAAGCATAGAATATATAATTAAATATTACCCAGAGGATTTTGTGTACAAAATCACCTATAGAACATGGACCACTTGTCAAACTACAATAGCAACATATTCATGTTTGCATATACAAAAAGACTAGGTGATACCATAGTTTACCTATGACCAAGGCAGGGAAAATACTATGCAAAGTCCATGTAAGCATGAAATATACATCCAGTTTAGTATCAATGGTGTGTACATAATTTCTTATTCCTTCTGTCAACCTTTTAATGAGAGTTTCGTGTTTGCAAGAATGATGTGGAAAGAAAGGACCATAGACATTCATCCACACAAGCTTGCATGCAAACATACAGTCTTGTATGACTGAGTGCCATTCACAGAACGGATTTTTAATAGATATAAGCAACACATTTTCTTCATCTATTTACTGAGAAAAAGGGTGGGGGGAGGAAAGAAGCAAAAACTGTGCTTACACTTGCTTTACAATTTTCTCTAGCTCTGGAAGTTGCTCCTTTAGTGCTGCAATCATTCTAGTATCATCTGATACAGATACATAAAATTCCTGTAAATGATACAGAATAGTCTTTACATAACTATAGGGGTAAATGAGCAGTACTCAGGATAGAGGATTATGAGATGACATCTGATAGCTTAATGATTATAAAGAATGATAATCTGCATAGAGGAACACATGCTGGGCCCAACCCTCTATTACTTCTACTTGTTTATCTCCAGCTGATTTAAAGCAAGAGTTACACATGCAGAAGGGAAGCCTGATGAGGGTCCTTAGCTCACTATGTAACCACTGACTGCTTGTGCAAAAACTGCATTTTCAGATTCTGGATAAGGACTATAAAATTCACAAATAATCTGGCATGATAGATTTTTTTTTTACTCACTGCTGTTGTAGTCCTTAGCGGTTCATTTGCTGCTGAGTTGTTGACTCTCAACTACTCCAGTCCACTACAATATTACCCTCTTTTAAACCCTACTCAAACCTCTTCCTGCCACACCTACATAAAACTGACCCAAAGAAGGGTCTATGTGCTTGCTACTAGTAATTGTTCTTTAACTTTAACTTCTGGACTAATGAAAGACATTATGTCTGTCTCCAAAGCTTGTCTATTACGAAAAGGTTTCCCATGTGGGCTTGCTATATGTCTGCCATACTTAAGGCCCCTCTTTATTCCCCTCTGCTCTTATCTTAGATTCAGTTTTAAGCTCTTTGGGGCAAGAACTTCCATTTAGCCAGAAGCATATGGGATTGTGTTCCATAAACACAATATATAATAATAATAATGGTAATCATGATGACTTAACATGACATTGGCAGTGCATCTTATCTTAGAAATACAAGGATATGGCACCTACCACAAAGACCTTACAACCGGTGTCTGAGGAATTAAATGATTTTAAGGGATCAGAAGGGTTCTGAAGACAAAGATCTTAAGTTCCAATAGCTGCAGTATGGATTTCATTCAAATGGAAAGGATTTTTGGTTTTGTAGAGTGAGAACCCTCCAGCTCCTTCCTGGCACACCTCAGGCAGGAATAAACAGCCCCCCAGTTCAACTTGTAAGGCCTCTTTCACAAGAAATTACTAAAAAAAGCAAATTCATCTATTGCTATAAAGCAATCTACTCATGCAGTGTTTTGAAAGGGGTCTGCAACTCCGGCAGATATTTTCAGAGGTCCAGAGGTTGACAATGGTTCAAGCACTGTTGCAGTGTGTATACTGTTTGCAGCTAAAACCGAGAAAACAGAGTTATGAGTTTGCACTTTGAAATGACCTACTTCTCTTTAGTTCATAACAGAATTCTACAGACCGGGAACAGACTTTCAGCTTATCTTGCTTGGTAGGTACTTTTCAGTACAATGATACAACAATTCCTTTATACCTCCAAAAAGGCCATTGCTGCTTCATCTTCTTGTAGTAAATCTCCATATAAAGCAGCCCACTGCAGAACCAGTCGAATGACTCGCCTTTTATTGTTGAGGGCATAATCCATTTTCTCCTGCTCTGTACCCTGGGAAGGCTGGGCATGATAGGTGCCACGGTGTCAAGGAAAACGCTCAGTGATTGAAAATATCAAAACCAATATGAATTCATAAACAACTGACTTCCAACAAACCATTTTCAGGGTGTTCAAACACAACTTTCCAATATATACTTTTGATTTCTGACTGCCGCTAGCATAAACACTTGCGAACCTTTCACGTCCACACTAAAAAGTAAAAAGACAGTGAATTCTCTAAAGAGCACAGGAATGATCACAATCCCACCACAGAGACAGTGGCTGTAGGGGAGCAGAACAGAAATGACACTTGGAACAATAGAGAAGAGGATTAACTGTGGAGACTGAAGACGGATATTTCTCCTTGTTCTTCTCTGGAGACAGTTGAAGAAAAAGAAAAATGTCACTTTGTGTTTATTAACAATTCCAGTCTTCCATCTGTGAGGAAGACTACTGGAATGAACCACCAATGTTATTCCTTTTAGTTTTAGAAGTTACTGTAACCTAAGGGGAACCTCGGTCCCATTGTGGTAGGCGGACCTGGAAGTTTACAGCCTAGACTGACTATAGGGACATGGGGTAAAATAATAAATTCTGTAGTAGCTACATTTTACTATGAAGAAATCAGAAGTTTCCACTCTATCAAATAAAGCATATTTGGGACACAATACTTTGTGGTAATTGTTTTGTGATAAACAATAAGAAAAAATGGGAAACATTTCATTGACCTTTTTCATGATGAAGTGTCAACATTACAAAAATATGCAAATAGCAAAAAGGCCAAAAGTAACATTTATTGCAAGGAAGAAACCAAGAAAAAAGTAAAGGCACAATGGGCAATAAATTGAGATAATTTCAGCCTTTAACCTATGTGAAAATGAAGAAGAAACCCCAGCAGAAACAGGATATGACAATTTGTGTGCCTACTTCTCACTGATCAGAGGTTTACAATATATATTTAAGCTGTTTCCCAGTAAACTGATGGCTGAATGTGAAGTATGCACAGAATGAGTGCAGTTACATCTTCAACTTTTCTTCCTGGATACCAAAATTCTGATTCTGGATTGTCATGAATAATACTATTCCCAGTTATATAGCAACGTTTAATATTAAAATACTGATGCTGTTTCACTCATAGTGACGTCCAGCATCCTTTCAAGGTGCACTTCCAGTTGCTCTAACAAAAGACTTAAAAATATTAACTAGAAAATTAAACTATTAATTAGAAATCGGAATTATCTAAGATATTTATTTTAAGCTTCTCATTTAGAAGCATTTCTCTAACAAATACTAGTAAAATATAATGGGAAAAAGTATCTATTAACTCACACTTTCCAAATGATCCTCCTGTCCAAAATCTCTGCAGAGATTTGACATGCTACCAGGGTTACTGGGGCGCTCATTTGACTGACAAACTTTCAGAAATCTGCATTTTAATTTCATCCAGAAAGGTTTAAAATGACTAGAGAACTAAACATGTCAGTACATTTATGGAAGTAAATAAGTCAAAGGGTCATAAGAAGTAAATAATATATTGTAAGCTATGTGCTCTGATGTCTCAGGGAGCAAGTTTAATATTCTACTGAGTCATTTTTCTCATGCCATTTTTACCTTTCAAACACTGTAATTATTTAATGTATTTTTACTTTCTTATTAACTGACTCACCACAGGCACTGGTAATTTTTCCGCATTTTTACTGCTTATTTATATTAATTGCTCTTTTATTAACATTATCACAGGGAAAGTCAATGAAGGGTTCTCCCATTTTTATGGGACCTACAGGATGTAGCTTCACTGCAGACTGCAATCAGAAGTAAAATATCATGTATACTTGCAACAAGTATCAGATAATTGTAAAATATTTATCAACACCAACATGGTTAGAGTTCAATATATATATTTCTAATTATGTCTAGCATATGCTGGGAAATGGAAGCAATTCTGAAGTCTGTTCTTCCCTGTGTGGGAACACACTCCCTGTGTGGGAGCTGTGCAAAATCAGTACCCATTACTACAGTAGAATGCAAACTATTTTGCTGGCATGATGGTAAAGGAGGTTCACAAAACATTGATACAGAAACATGCTAAAGGACTATCATCTACAGAGACCAAAGAGGAGTTTATACTTCATAGGTATTTAGACAGTGGTCCTTTAAAGATGCACACCTGCGCACATGCTCACACACTTGCACTATCCCAAGTGCACTTTTGGAGGTGCTACTCTACTTCAAGTTTTCTTTCGGGCTTTGTCCTGCCTCCCTCTGACAAGCTGTAGCTCTGAGAATTTGTCCATTTCCATCTCTGTGAAGAAGAGAGGGAAACAGGGGCCTTGGTTCAATGCACAGGACTGATGTCCTGATCCAGGACAGGGGAGCATGCCCTTTGCTTCCCTATAAAAAAGAAGTACGTGATGTTTTTTAATATTGCAGGATCCATATACTTTAATGACTAAAAAAGAGTGGTGTTCCAAGGGACAGCACAGTATAAGCACTGAATCTGCAGCAAGCAATAATGTTACTTAGCCAAAATGGTGCACCCGTCCATTCCTTTCAGGATTAAAGAACTTACAGATGACAAAAAGCTGGTGTAAAAGAAGTGAAAACCCAAATAATTTATACCTTGTACTATGCTTGAAAGCATATGCACTACAGTGGTCTAGCTCCACTCATACTTGCATGCTGCCAGCTAAAATAGTATCCTAAGTGGGTGTAGGAAAACAGACTTGTATTGATTCAAAATTGGGAGCTGGAGCAAAAACAGTGCCTCTGACTGAATCACCTTTCTTCTTTTTCTTCTTCTGTTTTAATTTCCTCACTAAGCATATCTAATCTCTCCTTACTCCCACAGCACCGGCAAACATTTTTGTAGAGTGATTTTGCTCAAAAAAGATGAGTTTTGTTAGCAACCTTTCAACTCTAACAATAAAATTCAATGGTACAATCAACAGAGCACAGTTTGATTTTCCATATTCAGAATGGACCAAATAAACAATAATTCAGCTTTAGGAAAAGCTGACACTAAAACAGTGGGATACTAGTTACTTCCAGCCCTCCTCCTCCTCTCTGAAAAGAATTAGCACGATGCCTGCCATGACCCACTTAAGACCATGGTCTGAGCCTCCTCTCCAGAACAGATTTCATCACAATTGAATAGGTGTCACATAAGTGACACTATCACTTTTATCTTCAGAAAAGCTTTTCCCCTATAAACAATGAGGTACATTTTGCTTATGCGTCTGATTTTCCCAGTTATTGGATATCAGAGGTATACTATTATAACTGAGGAT